>NC_068362.1:59776813-59839313 GCF_020536995.1 Dreissena polymorpha
TTTTTATTGATACTTTTTTTTTTGTTCCAGCAAGTCCGAATGAATAAAACCAAACATAGCTTTGCACAGTGTGAGTAATGCAACCTAATGCTGAAAATGTATATAAAATACATAAAATTAAAGCGATCCGTCTAAGTATAAAATAATCAGATAATATTATAAACTAGATTGTTGGCAATTCTACTTTCCCAAACATCTGTGTGTACACATGTTATTATATGAGAAAATATTTGTTTAAAGATAAGGATGTATGGTTATGCAAAGTAATTTCAGTATTCATATGCCTCAACATAAACATTGATTAACTATTGCATGTGTTTAAATGGTGATGTACTATTTAAAGTATGTACTTTTGTTGCCTAAATCATTGCTGAGGACTTATTTTATAAAAATTTTACTTAAATTATCCAACGATTAACAAGCTTTCAGGTACTTCGACTTAATGCTGTTTTTAGGACATACCCATAGTACAGCCTCCTTTTCGTTGGACAAGTACTTGTATGCTACGCTTGAAACCCGGCATGGTACATACATATACATTCACAAAACGGTAATGAAATATAATAGTATGAAAGATATCACAACTGGTGAATTTTGCTAACGTCCATGATCAGAAATTACATGTGCGGTAAAACATAACACCGTTAAAGGCATGCTGAACATAAAGCATGGTCCTGAATGGATAACAGAGTATACGCTAGCAAACAATAAACAATAATGGTAAAATGTATATATTCTAACATGCGTTGTTATGTCAATACCTTATATGTTTATTCAGGCATACACTGTATGCAAATTACATAAGAATACGGCGATTGTCAGGATCAGATTCTCGTACAAACGAGAGTTACACTGTTATGAGGTTAATATTTTTCGAAACACATTAGAAGTGTTTCAAGTCAATTTACAATATGCGTGAATATGTTGATGATTTTCTCTTTTCATACAACATACATCATAACATCTACATTATTATATATCGTTAATTGTTATATCGATATATTTTAGTTTGACACCAATACGAGAATGCGTTCATATTCTTTGACATAATGCTGTTTTAGTACAAAACCAATTAAATGCATCATAGAAATAAGCAGCAGCTAAAACGTAGATCAAATTGCTGCGACAAGCGCTTAATATAATAAAATTCCAACACAACACTTTGTATTGATACTTTTTTCTTCCTGCAAGTTTGACTGAATTTAACCAAACATAGCATTGCACAATGTGGAAAAGGTAACCTAATTCTAGAAATGTATATAAAAAACATAAAAATAAAGATATCTCTCCAAGAATGAATAATCAGATCAAATTATGACATAGATTGTTGACAATGCTATTTTCCCAACATCGGTGTTTCACATGTGATTATAAGAGAAAGCATTTGTTTAAGAAAAGGATTTATTTTTATGCAAAGTTATTTCAATATTAATATATGGAAACATTAAACATTATGAACTAGTTCAACTAAGCCATTGGATTTTAAATTTTGCATCTGTTTAAATGGTAATGTGATGTTGAAGGTGTGATCATATGATTTGCCGAATTATTTTTTATTGACTAATTTTTTTATATAAATTAAACTTAAATTATCCGACGACAAATATTAAAGCTTTCAGGTACTTCGACTTAATGCTGATTTAAGGGCATACCCATAGTACAGGCTCCGTTTCGTTCGACAAATACTGTTATGCTATGCTGAAATCTATCATGGTACATTATTTAACGTTCACGAAAATGGTTATACATATATTAAACAAAATTCACAACTTTTAGAATTTTGCTAACGTACATGATACGAAATTACATGTACTTTAAAACAGAACATGACAATCATAAATAAACGCTAGAGCAACTAGAGATTGGTAGTTTAAATTTGTTATAACGCATACTGGACCTTACATTTGGTCCAGACTGTATTATAGGGTATAAACGTGTAAACAAATAGTATGCCTCCCTAGAATATTTTCAGAACACCAATCCCTACTTCATTGTAACTAGTCCGTGTGAGGGAAGTGATAAATTGCCTGACCAGAAAGCTGAAATGCAAACATTACAATTACACGACAAAACTGCAGTAAACTGCAGCAAGCGCTTTGTTTAGTTTTTTTCCAAATGTTTTAAATGCATAAACATAGAAAGAAGCAGTGCGTCCATACAAGCGAAATTATTAAACTAGTAAGGCAGTATATATTTTTCAACATGCGTTTGTATAACCTTGCCGGTTATTCAATTCTTATTGCATAAGAATAAGGCGATATCAAAACCAATATTTTGTACAAATAGAAAATACAAATAAGAAAGGTTTGGTTGTAAAGTTATTTAAACATGCATAAGACGAAACAAAGAAAACTTTTTCGACTTTACGGTTGGATTTTAAATTACATCTGTTTTAAATTGTTTAGTGCTATTTTACTTCTGTTCGGTCCTTTTCCCACAATCGTTCTTATATTTTTTGATTTCTTGATGCGAATTGACCTTGCATTATTCGGACGACAAAAATGAAAGCTTTCAGATTCTAGGATTTAATTATGTTTTAAGGCCATACTCACAACACAGGCTTCTTTTTGTTGGGCAAATACTTTTACGTTAACGGTAACAAATCATAAACATTTAGAATATTGTTGACACACATTTTCAAAATTAATTATAAACATTTAATGTATATCCTTAAATACAGGAATAAATATCATGAATGTAAATGTTTAAATGACTTTATTGATATTAACGAAATAAATCTTAATATGTGTTGTATCAGTATGACGCTTAAATAGCATTAACACAGTGCCTATACCACGTGACTCTTTCGGATCTGTGTTGGGAGAATAAAGCGCGACCCAGTTATTATTTTTTTTAAGGATCTCTTTTTAAATATTTCACCATTTTTAATGGGATAAAGTGGAGAGCCCGCTCATTCGTGAGAGTTTTCTATAGGTTTTATGATCTTTTTAAACAAATAAGTATGTTTTCAGTAAAGTGCAATCGCGCGTTTGAACGGCTAGACAAATGTCGGATCAGTGTGGGGACTTCATATTACAAAAGCGCGGTTGCACTTTACTGAAAAATACTTATGTTTTTTAAAAGATCATGATACCTTTAGAAAACTCTCACGAATGAGCTGGCTCTCCACTGTAATAGACCAAAATCCTGAACAGAAAGCTGCGATGTAAACATTACAAAATACGAGACAAAATTGGAGCAAAACTTTTATCAGCGCTTTATTTAAAATTCCCTCCCAATACTTAACATGAATAAAAATAGATAAAAGAAATGCATCCATTGAAGCGATATTATTAAAGTAGTAAAAAAATAAGTATTGTTTCAAGTCCATTTGAAATATGCGTAAACGTGTGCATGTGTGTTGTCTGTTACTAAACATAACATCATAAATCAAAATGTACATTCATCATATATCGATAATGTACCATCAATTGATTTTTGACAATATAGGCGCATGCGTTCATATACTTCGACAAAATACTGGTTTAGGGGAAACCAAATTAAATACATCAATTCAATTTGCAGACTCTAAAACTTTGATCACGTTGCTGAAACACGTGCTTACTCTATAATATTGTCGGTAAAAAAATTGTGTAAGGATATTGTTTTCCTCAAGCAAGTCCGTATGAACAAACCAAGCCTAACATTGTACACTAGGTAAAACTGCAACTTAATTCTGAAAACTCTGCAAAATATATACAAAAAGTTATCCGTCTGAGTATGACTTATCAGATCTAATTATGAACTAGATACTTGGCGATGCTGTCTTCCCGACATCTGTGATTACAAATATGATTGTAATAGAAAGCATTTGTTGAAAAAATAATGCTTGCAAATTAATTTTAGTTTGCATTAGACGAAACATTAAAATAAACAAACAGCTTTGTAATCGGATTTTAATTTGACATATCTTCAAATGTTGAAATGCTTTATGTTTTGTATTCGGTGTTGTTGCCACAAATAGTTGTTATATATATATGTTTATGTATAAATCAACCCTGAATTATTGAGATCTTTAACAATGAAAGCTTTTATATTATTCTGCTTAATGCTGAGTTAAGGGCATATCCATAGTACAGGCTCCGTTTTGCACAAATACGTGTATGCTGTGCTGAAATCCATCATGGTACATAATTATACATTCACGAAAACAGTTAAAAGATAAATAAAGGATATAACAACATTTTGGATTTTGTTAACATACATAATCAGAAATTACATGTACTTTAAAACATTATATTTCTTTCCTAAATAAACGCTGGAGCAATAAGAGTTTTACCCTTTTTAATTAACGCATGTTGCGAAAACGATATAGGCATGCTGAACATAAAAATAACAGCAGTTGGATTTTTAATTTTGCATCTTTTTATATGGAAATGTGCAATGTAAGGTGTACACGTTTTTGAAGCCAAAATTATTGTTTTAGATTTATTTCTTTTTATAACATGAACATAAATTATCCCGTCGACAAACAAAAAAGTTTTCGGGTACTTCGACTTAATGCTGATTAAAGGGCTAACCCATAGTAAGGCCTCCTTTACGTTGGACTGTACTTGTATGTTATGCTTAAACCCAGCATGGTACGTAAATATACATTCACAAAAACAGTAATACAATATATAAAAGTTATCAAATCTGTTGATTTGTGTTATCGTACATGATCAGAAATAACATGTACTTTTAATATAACATTTGTATCCTTTATACAGGCTGGAGAAAACTAGAGTTGTACTCTTATATAATGATGGCATATTTAAAAAACGTTAAATGCATGCTGAACATAAAACATGGTCCTGAAGGGATAACAGGGTATAAACGACCGCACAAAAGTTATAAAACCCCACGAAAATGTTTTGAAAGACGACACAAATAAAAGCTTTCATGTACTTCCACTTAATGCTGATTTAAGGCCATACCCATAGTTCAGGCTCCTTTTCGTTGGAGAAATACTTGTATGCTATGCTGAACACCATCATGGTACATAATTAAACATGCAAGAAAACGGTAATAAATATTATTAAAGATATCACAACTTTTGAATTTATGTTAACGTATATTATCAAAAATTGCATGTACATTAAATCATAACATGTCTATCCTAAATAAACGCTGAAGCAACTAGACTTTTACTCTTACATAATGAAAGCATGTTGAGAGAAACGCTATAGGCATGCTGAACAAAAAACATGGTCCTGAATGGATTACAGGGTGTACATGTGTAAACATAAAGTATGCAACCCCATAATATGTTTTAAAAGTTATTGATGGGAATGCTGTGCTGCTGGAGCAGCGGAAGTTTTACATTAGTATACTTCACAAAACACTTTGTTTAAAAATCCCACTAATGCTGGATGTACACAGACATAGACAGAGTGAGTGTGTAAATTACATGCAATCATAATAATTAAACTATTACGGTAAAATGTATATATTCCTACAAGTTTATTTACTTGCCTTCCATGTACATGTATGTATATTCAGGCGTAACTATTATGCATATCACATAAGAGTAGTTCGATAACAGAATCAGTATTTTGTTTAAATGAGAGTTACAATGCTATGATGAAATTATTTATGGAGAACATGTAAGTAGTGAATGAAGACAATTTACAATATGCGTTGAATATGTTGATGTTTGTTTTCTGTTGGGTGTTTAATAAAATCATAAAATCTACATTTATATATATCGTTAATTGTCATGTCCAGCTATTATAATTTGACTCCATAAAGAGAATGCGTTTATATTCTTCAACATAATACTGTTTCAGAAGAAAACCAAATAAATGCGTCAGAAATTAGCAGAAGCTAAAATTGTGATCACATTGCTGCTACAAGCCCTTAATATACTAAAATGACAACACAAATGCTTGTTTTCATATGTTGTTTTTCTTCAGTAAGTCAGTATGAATTTATAAAACCAAACATAACATTGCACACTGTATAAAATGCAACTTAATGTTGGGAAAGTATATAAAAGTACATAATAATAAAACTAGATGTCTGAGAATTAATAATCAGATGTGATTATAAAAAAAACTTTGTTTAAGAAAAAGATTAATTTTATGCAAATTTATTTCAGTATTAATATGACGAAACATAAAAAATCATAAACTATTTCATCTTAGCAGTTGGATTTTTAATTTAAAATCTAGTTAAATGGTGATGTTCTATTTCAGGTTGAATGTTTTTATTTCTAAATGCATTGTAATAGACTAATTTATTTATATAAGTTGAACTTAAATCATCCGACGACAAAAATAAAAGCTTTCACGTACTTCGATTTAATGCTGTATTAAGGGCATCCCCATAGTACAGACTCCTTTTCGTTGGACAAACGATGTTGTATGCTATGTTGAAATCCATCATGATGCATAATTATACATTCACGAAAACTGAAATAAAATATGCAAAAGATGTAACAACTATTGGAATTGTGTTAACGTTTATGATCACTTAGATTGCATGTACTTTAAAATATTACATTTCTATCCTTAATAAATGCTGGAGCAACTAGAGTTTTACTATAGGGATAATACACGTTTTCAAGGGCATGATCATCTGCGGGCGCTCAAAAAATCCGTTCCTGCCGGAGTGCGCAGCACGAGGGCAGGAACGGATTTTGAGAGCGCCCGCAGGCACGAGGGCAGGAACGGATTTTGAGAGCGCCGGCAGATGATCATGTCCGAGAAATGTGTATTTTCGCTATTATTGCATAAACAAATCACACATACCAAAATAATTTTAAATAACATTGAAAACAATATTTTGTTCATTCGACATCGACAAAATAATTCGATTATTTAAATACAGTTCAAGGTTGTGTTTTAGATATGCCTCACTCGGTGATCATCCGAAATGACGAGGCTTTACTTTCGGATAGGCAGCTTTCGATTTAAAATGTGTTTAAACAGTGGATTAATGCAAAGTTGAAATGCAGCAGCGTAAAGTAAGAAATTAGGAATTATTTTGGAATTTACAGCAGGAACGTTGAAGGTACATAAACACTTACATTTTGAGCATAGTCTTTTGAAAGTGTTGAGTAAATAACCTTAACTTCAATGACGTTGCCAATACAATAAAGCTGATGTCAAGAGAGTGCAGATGGTATACAAGTAACTTGAAAAGTGGATTGAAATCGTCATTATCCCTGCATGCATGAGGAAACTGGTGCTTATTCAGTTCCCCAATTATGCTTGGAAAGTCGTCGAAGGCTGGAGAAGGGAAGTAACTGCGCGTAGACCAGATTATGGATATGTAAAACAGCGCTTGAACGGCACGTGAATCGCATTGTTAATACACGATTTCTCCCGTTCAAGCCATCTATTTGCCAAGTTTCTGCACCCCGCCAGAGGGCATTATAGATAGAGTTTATGCAATAATATTATATAATGAATGCATTTTTAGAAAACGGTATATACATTCTGATCATAAAACATTGTCCTGAACAGATTACAGGGTATAAACGAATAGAAAAATTATGCAACCACAGAATATGTTCTAAAAAGCGCTTTGTTTAAAATTCCCCCTAATGCTGGAAATACTCACACATAGAAAGTATCCGTTTGTTCATGCAAGCAAAATAATAAACTATTATAATAAAATGTATATATTCCTACATGCATTTTTATTTGACTACCATATATGTGTTCAGGCGTATAGTGTATGCATATTACATAAGAAATGGGCGATAGATTTCGTACAAATGAGAGCAACAATTCTAAGATGTTACTATTTATTGAGAAATAAGTAGTGAATCAAGTCAATTTACACTTTGCGTGAATATGTTTTACGTTTGTTCTATTTTTATATTAAAAATTATCATAAAATTTACATTTATTATATGTCGTTACATTTTATATGACGATATTTAATCTGACACCATAACGAGAATGCGTTCATATGCTTCGACATAATACTGTTTGCGTAGAAAACAAAATACATTCTTACGGCAAATAATCAGAAGCTAAAACGTGTTTCATATTGCTGCAAAAATTCCTTAATATAATGAAATGAAAACACAACACTTTGTATTCATACGTTGCTTTTTTATTCTTCCAGCAATTGCACACTGAGGAAAATGCAACTTTATGCTGGAAATGTATATAAAAATACAAAATAATTAAATATCTTTCTAAGAATGAATAAGCCGATCTAAAAATGAACAAGATTGCTGACAATGCTTTTTTCGGACATACGTGTTTACACATGTGATTATAAGAGAAAACATGTGTTTAAGAAACTGATTTATTTTTATGCAAAGTTATTTCAGTATTAATATGACTCAACATAAATATTAATAAACTACTTCAACTAAGCAGTTGGGATTAAATTTAACATCAGTTTAAATGGTGAAGTGCCTTTTTAAGGTGTGAACATTTTTGTTGCCAAGATCAATTTTATAGACTATTTACTTTATATAAATTGAACGTCAATTATCCGACGACAAACATGAAAGCTGTCAGGTACCTCGACTCAATACTGTGTTAAGGGTATACCTGACGTACAGGCTTCTTTACGCTGGACATTTACTTGTATTAAGTGCTCAAATCCACCAAGATACATATTTTAGAAAACGGTAACAAAACACAAAACTTCAGGGTACAAACAAAGTATGCCAAAACAAAATTTGGGTACGAAAAAACATTTGGGTACGAACAATACAGGGTATATACATTACAACAAATATGCTTCCCTAGAAAGATTTTCAAAACAACAACCCGTCCACAGGGGTGGCTCCGGAATATCTGGTTTGGGGTGGGGGGGGGGGCGGGATATTCAAAGTTTTGCCGGTGGTCCAGGGGGGCCGCTAGAACCTCTGGTGGGTGCAGGGAATAGTAATAGGGGCCCAGGGGAGCGAAGCCCCCCCCCCCCCCCCCCCTAAGCTCCACGATTTTAGTGATTTTGAAGGCTTTGACAACCACTTCTCGAACATGTCACGCCTTATATACTTTCATCAAAGTACCTTCTTTTAATGCCAAAAAAGTGCATAGTTTATCGTTTTGGGGGTCCAGGGGGGCAAAGCTCCCCAGAAGCGCCACGATTATAGTGATGTTGAATGCTATGACATGTATAAATAGGTGATTAAGATCTAGTTAAGTGTTAAACATCAAATGAATTGACTTTACTTTGGCGATTTTAGGGGATCCGCCTATGGTCCTACATTGCATAGCATCACAAAATATCAGATAAAACTGCGGTCAGTGCTGTATTTAAAATTCCCTTCAAATGCTGGAAATGCATAGAAATAGAAAGATGCAAGCGAAATTATAAAACTTGTATGGCAAAATATATGAATATTGCAACATGCTTATTTATGGCCGTATATGAATATTCAGGCGTACAATTTTTGACAATTGCATACCAATTATGCGATATCAGAACAAATATTTCGTACAAATGAGAATATTGTATGTATCGAACCCGTATTATGTATAATAGTTAATACACAATATGTGTGAGTGCACTGTTATGTTTGTTTGTCTGTTTTTTTTTCTTCTTCTTAAAGTATAATAATAAAGTATACATTTATTTCATATCGTTAAATTTTATATCGAGAGGTCTTATTTTTACGACAGTAAGAGAATGCGTTGTCATATACTTCGATACAATACTGGCGTAAGTGAAAACCAAATACATGCATCAAATAAATTAGCAGACGCGTTTTATTTGTGTGTTTTTTTTGTTCAAACGAAAAGAAAAATTGATACTTGTTATTTCGTTCATTGCATCGTGCCCCAGAAAACTATAACTCTGTTGCTTTAGTTTCTTCTAACCATTGATTAATCCAGCCGTTATTAAATTATTTATAAGCTCTCTTTTATTGCCTTTCAATTTGTATTACAAAAGATTATTCACACTTATGTGTGTTTTATATCGCTGGGCTAAGTGTGAGGTTCGGGATCTCTCAAATAGTTTTAAATTCGCAATGCTATGTATTTAATGAACGTTCGAAGCAGATGACCACACTTTTATTCAATGTCGTTTTTTACGTTGTTTCGTTTTGTTTTTGTTTTAACCATTAGCTGGCCATCATTATAGAGACGCTAATCAAAATCCACCAGAGAACTAATTCAGTTATCAAAATTAGAATTTATATAATATTTGTAATTACACTTACATTGATAAGAATATTAACCATCAAGGTAATTGGCTATTCGAAGCATCACGTGATAGTAAATGTGACGTAAATTAGGCGCAATAAATGCAAGCACTAAACTGTAAACAAATAACTAAGCAGAAGTAAAAGGCGTACACTGATTCATTCGTGCAAAGCAATGTCGTAACGGTTTAGCACAACACCGACCATAGGTGAGTCGAAATAAATGTAAGATCTTGAATGTTCCACAAATGTCTGAAGTAACCAACAAAAAGCACACAATACTTGGATGAATTTAATGCATCGCCGAGGTCGTGATCGAACAGAGCAATTGAATCTCAACAAATAAACGTATATATCTGAGTGCACCCTAATTCCTAACATTTACTTAGTGTATGTGTTCTATTTTTAGATCAGAGAAAAATCAGCACGCGGATAATACATAAATATTATAAATATTAAATATTATATTAAATTGTAAGGAAAGTATCATAGACGCATAATAAAATTATGCTGTTACGTTTACAGACGTGTATCGGCATAATATATTTTTATTTATTATTTATTATCTTAATATTTATTTTTGCTAAATTTATCAACAGTCTTAGAGAAGTAGAGCGTAAATTAGTATGTTTTCGGTATTAAGTTCCCTTCTCCCAAGTGCATTGAAGAGGTAAAGTGAAATTTCTATATGGGTTTTTTGGCATTAGGTAGAAATAGAATTAAGTCGAAAATGAAAATTTAGAAATTTAACATATAATTGTGCAAAATTTAAAATATTTTTTCATAGTTTTACAATGTTTTTCTCTTAAATTATTTAATTATGAGATTTTTATTAAACATAAACTTAGTTTAAAGAAGTTAAAAAAAATCGCCAAAGTGCTGTGTTTTTGCGCACTTCGCCCTAAGGTGGCGATAGTATTTATATATATATATATATATATATATATATATATATATATATATATATATATATATATATATATATATATATATATATATATATAACCAAATAATTAAATAAATAAATTGAAGTCACTGATAAAAAAACACAACAGAAATTGTGCACCTCAAAGTGAACAAAGTAGCACAAAAAAACTCTGAAAGAAGTTCGTAAACGATAATGACTTTTATAACGAACAGCAATCGAACCTTATGTAAGCTTCAGACACCTTTGATGCCCCAACGCACAAATTGTCATTGTCGTATTCATCCGACGAAAACAGATTGCTGATATAGTGCGGCAATATAGCAGATTAATTACCTTACCATGTATTGTAACTTTCCTCTCATATCAAATACTAGAAACAAAAATTAAATAAAGTAACCTTACTCCGAGGAAACGTTAATGCATTTTTGGCGGGAAGGCACTTTACCTGACTGACACGTGGTGCAAAGTTTCAGTGATGAAGTGCCCGAAATGATCCGGATATACCAAATCATTATGGTAAAGACTGTATAAGATAACAACACCTTCTCCTTGGACGGTTGTAAATACAGACTGAAGGAACGGTAATTGATTCGTGCATTGGTGTGCGATTCGCGTCTACCTAAATGGGAGCTTGCAAAAACAGTAGTTCAGGAAGTAAAAAAAAACTATTTCCAACATCCAGTTGTGTCGACAATTTTTTTCCGTTTTATGGAAACATGCTCTGAAAATGATGTTAATCTACTAGAGCTGCAACGATTCGATCCGATTCATCGAAAATCGATTCGAAATGCTTCAATTCGATTACGATACCAAACTTACCAAATTCGATTCGATTCTTTAACATATATACATATATATACATAGATACGTAAAGCACGCTGTATTCTGACTATTGATACGGGAAGGTGAAGGTTTTATCTTTACATGCAATAACGACGCGCGCGATTGGATGCTTATTACTTTTGTCATCCAATCAATAAGCGCGTTACGGTCTACTTTCGGAAAAAGCGTCAAAATGTCTGAACAAGTTGTTGCCGACAAATTGAAATTATCAGATGCGCCTAAGAAGCTAAAATCTAAAGTGTGGCAGTATTTTGGGTTGCAGGATGGTAGCCCTACCGATAAAGCAAAGTGCAAACTGTGCTTCACGGATGTGGCGAACGCTCAGTCCGGCTCAACCACTAATCCAATGCAACATGTCAAACGCAAACATAACGTTGATTTAGCAAGACAAAGAGGTCGCAATTACTGAAGTCGAACCAGAAAAGTAGTTCTATTTCTGTTGGAATTTTGTTTAGTTTATAAGAGAATGTGATTTGTCCTACAGGTAACAGGTGATGCTGTCATGGCACAATGGTAGACATGCTTATAGCGGTTTTGGGTAAAAGTATGTGATAGTACTACCATTCAACTGATTCCAGATACGTTCTTATGATTATTTATTTATTTTTTATATTATTGTGTAATCAACACAATCTTCTAGTGAGAAGTTTTTATATAAAAATTCCTAATTTGCTATTATTTTTTATGTGTTTTATTGAAATCACATTTGAACAGAAATGTTAATTTTGACGCATAAGAGTGAATATATGATAAAACTAGGTTTGAAGATGAATCGAATCGAAAAAATCGGTATCGGAGTGTCTGAAATCGAAATCGAATCGAATCGAGCTGCTGGTGAATCGTTGCAGCTCTACAATCTACGGATTGAGCGCGAGCTCCGCTTCTCTAAAGAATAAGTAGAATTCATTAATATGGTGGCGTCCATCCTTATCAGCAGCCTTAGACTCGACCTGTTACGGTACTTCAAGACAACTGAATATACCTGCACAATATATCCTAGCATATCGATATCGAATCGACACAGAAGGTTTTACCATATGGCGTTGGTGTAACATGTTTATGTTCTAAAGATGCGTATTGCACGAGGAACAGACTTTGAATCACACAGCAATTGATATGGAATGAGTGATGTATTGGACGTCATCATTGATGACGTTCATTCGAACGAATGATAAAGGGGGCTAAGTTTCGTTAAGCTGAGGCAAATCACTGCGATTTGGGAGTCTTGAAAACTGGCCGAACACGTTTGCTGAAATTTGACATGTATATGGACCAGAATGCGATCTACCTGTTGGCGTAGGCGTTATACCTGGGAAAAATCAAGTTTTTGATTAAATCACGAAAAAGTGGTGGGTTTTTATTGTAAAATGAGTTCTCGCCGGAAGCCGATTCACCCCAGGAGACAATTCACGCGCTAGGCAATTCAAAATTGATTTTAAATAATACATAATGCGATTTTATTCCAAAATTAATTAATAATTTCATCTTGCGTTTAACATACGTTTTAGAAAATATTAACAAAACAAACAAAAACAAACAACCGTTAAATTTTATTGTTGTAAATATGGTAACCTGATTACATATCCACTAGCGTCTATGCATATTTACACATAAAAAATAGTTCGCAAGTAAGCAACAAACAATCACATTTAAACGCAAATTATTTAACAAAATATATAAATTTAAGCTAGAAATCGAAACTTAAATACAATGTCTGCACTAAAAACACAATACCAATAGTTTTTACATTAACACATTCGACATGTACATGTACTTCCAACAACACGCCAACCGCTATTTTCAAAGCGAATGTTTAGAGTAACATTTCAACAATAAAGACAAAATTGAACTGGATTTTAACGTAGTGCTCAAATTGGAAGTGATTACAGTAATTTATTTTTCAACTTGTCAATCTCCGTAGTATACGTTTAGTTGTGAGATGTTAACGGTTTCCCAAAAAAAAACATGCCTTCGCTACGAAGTCAAAGTGGGTGGGGAACGAGACTGCTTGTGGATTTCGAGTTGCTGGAAGTTTGTAACGAAGCTGCTTTTGTGCAATATTCAGCGATTTTGCAAGCTGTGTGTTTGAAGTTGGAGATATATATTGCTGACATTAATGATGTTGTGTACGTTCTTGTGACCACCGATCTGCATATGATACCAGTGGGAGAGAATCCCGAATCACACATAGTCTGCAACAGATGTTTCCTGGTCGAGTGGTTGGTAAGTTTCATCGTTATACATGCATATAACACATTTTACATTATTTGTGCTATTTTTGACACCCATTTTTCATGCTGATGAACCAACGGTCAGTGCCAGTAGTCCTACGGTCATTGACATTGGTCTGTGTGCTTGTTGAAAGTACATGTAGAAAGGGTTGTTTAGCTCCAATAAGCCATGTTGCTATTTTTTGGATAAAATTTATGGCAGTGGGCTTTTTTATCTTTGTGCAGCAACCTTTGCCGCCTCATTTTGTGAAAACATTAGGCGCACACTGTTCATATTGTGGTAAAAGGAGTCGCGCAATGTTCAAAGTGAGAAAAATTGGTGGTGACTATTTAACATTGTGAAAACAATTGTCGCGCATTGTTTAAAATTCCTAAAATATCAGTAGCAAACTTTTAAAAATTGTGAAAACAAGTGTCTCGCAATGTTGAAAATTGTGAAATATGAGCAGGCATGGCGAAATTAGAAAAAATCTGCCGGTCATCCGGACAGGCATTTCAGAAAATGTGCCGGTCCGGAGAAAATTTAGCCGGACCGTAAAGCAACAACAACTTAACTAGAAAATTCAAAAATGGCAGCGATCACATCTTGATCTCTTTATTCAACCGGCCGTTAAATTGATTTTAATCGCTTAGAGGTTACACTGGCAGCTAATTGGTGCTAATCGGTTGTGTAATGTCAATCATGTTGTGAAAAATTCGCGTGTCAGTTTTTATTACATGTATTCCATATTAGAACGGTTCGGTGCGATAATTTCAATAACGTATGTGCAAGCCGAATAATTATCAAATTTAAGTTATTCGAAACGATTTAAACAGTCTTACTTTAATATGATTGCAGTTTGGAGCGGCTGTTAAAATATACTGCGCACAGTACAAAACACGTTACCTGACATTTAATGATTAAGGCATTTCATTTTTCAGAACGTTTACTAGTAATTAATTAAATAAAAAAGACGATTTATTTACATGCTAACGCAGTGTAATTGTTAACAGAGATTTATTTTCATTTTTGACCAGTATCAGAAAGTCCCCGGGAAGCACGTTTTTTTACATGGCACTGCATATGATGCAATAAAAACATTTCTTTGTATATGTATCGTATTGCATTCAATCTAAATTTAAATTCGCTCGTCCAATGAAAGCTCTGCCCCATAATGCACTGTACTCTTTACACTTATGAAAAATGGCGTATGCATATGGTTGTGTTGATCACGATACCATATTTTATTGTCCTTATCCTACTCGAAAAATATGTAAAAGCTATCAAGATCTTTTTTGTTAGAACGCAGTTGGCGATTTTGCAAACGAGTTTAAAGTAGGTGTTGTGTAACAAGTTGGATTTGCTAATTGTACGTAACAAACCTACAGCAAACATCAAAACAACGAGCGATTTCATTTTTATGATGTAGTAAGCGATTTGCTCTTCGAATTTTCAACTTGAAAAAAAAGATTTGTTTGCAATCATTTCACATTTTGCCGGTCACCAGGACCGACATTCTTGTTAAACCTGCCGGACCAAATTGAAATCTGCCGGTCAGGACCGGCGGACCGGCAATTTCGCCAAGCCTGTATGAGTCGTGCAATGTTAAAGATTTTTAAAAATGAGCCTCGCAATCTTGACAATTATGGAAAAATAAGTTGCACACTTTTCAAAATTGTGAACAAATGAGTTGTGACTGTTGAACATTGTGAAAATAATTAATTGAGCATTGTTCAAATTTGTGAAAATATGAGTCTCAGTAACGACATCAGCAACCATATGCCACTCAGCGTAACGACATCAGCATTAGTCGCTAACTGTTGTGAAATGTGAAAAAATAAGTTGCACGCTTTTTAAAACATTGACCATTTGCATCGCGAATTCCTATAATTTGTGCAAAAACAGCTATCACTATTAATAATTGAGGAGAAAAAAAAGTCTATTTTAAAAAAGTTTTCAGTTTAAACAAATTCGTAAATATTTTTTATTTAAAGTTGTTTACGGCCATTTCATATCACTATCATATTTTTTATAATGATATTGTGTGCCTGTCTAATTTGTAATTTGTTCAAGTTGTGCTTTAAAGATGTTATTTTAATAATCTTTATTTTGACATTTTGTCTCATGTTGGATTATTTGTTATATTTTATTATTATATAAAAATGGCATCGCATGAACCAGTAGTCATGGTATAAGCAACATTGAAGCCTAATATGCATTCATCTATTATTATTTGGGCACAAATAATTTTACCGTGTGAAAATCTTACATAAAAATGCTGATTTTTTTCTTACTTGGTACCTGGCGACACACATTTTCAAGTCTTATTTCATTAAATTTGGCATAGATATTTTTAAAAATGCCATCGTATGAACCAGTAGTCATAGTATAAGCAACATTGAAGCCTAATATGCATTCATCTATTATTATTTTTGGCACAAATTATTTTACCATGTGAAGACCCTACATAAAAATGCTGATTTTTTTCTTACTTGGTACCTGGCGACACACATTTTCAATTCTATTTCATTAAATTTGGCATATATATTAATAAAAATGGCATTGTATGAACATGTCGTTATAGAATAAGCAACATTGAAGCCTAATATGCATTCATCTATTATTATCTGGGAACAAATAATTTTACCGTGTGAAGACCCTACATAAAAATGCTGATTTTTTTCTTACTTGGTACCTGGCGACACACATTTTCAAGTCTATTTCATTAAATTTGGCATAGATATTTTTAAAAAATGGTATCGTATGAACCATTAGTCATAGTATAAGCAACATTGAAGCCTAATATGCATTCATCTATTATTATTTGGGCACAAATAATGTTACTGTGTGAAGACCCTACATAAAACTGCTGATTTTTTTCTTACTTGGTACCTGGCGACACACATTTTCAAGTCTATTTCATTAAATTTTGCATAGATATTTTTAAAAATGGCATCGTATGAACCAGTAGTCATAGTATAAGCAACATTGAAGCCTAATATGCATTCATCTATTATTATTTGTGCACAAATAATTTTACCATGTGAAGACCCTACATAAAAATGCTGATTTTTTTCTTACTTGGTACCTGGCGACACACATTTTCAATTCTATTTCATTAAATTTGGCATATTTATTAATAAAAATGGCATTGTATGAACATGTCGTCATAGTATAAGCAACATTGAAGCCTAATATGCATTCATCTATTATTACTTGGGCACAAATAATTTTACTGTGTGAAGATCCTACATAAAAATGCTGATTTTTTTCTTACTTGGTACCTGGCGACACACATTTTCAAGTCTATTTCATTAAATTTGGCATAGATATTTATAAAATTGGCATCGTATGAACCAGTAGTCATAGTATAAGCAACATTGAAGCCTAATATGCATTCATCTATTATTACTTGGGCACAAATAATTTTACTGTGTGAAGACCCTACATAAAAATGCTGATTTTTTTCTTACTTGGTACCTGGCGACACACATTTTCAAGTCTTTTTCATTAAATTCGGCATAGATATTTTAAAAAATGGCATCGTATGAACCAGTAGTCATAGTATAAGCAACATTGAAGCCTAATATGCATCATCTACATGTATTATTATTTGGGCATAAACAATTTTACCGTGTGAAGATCCTACATAAAAATGCTTATTTTTTTCTTATTTGGTACCTGGCGACACACATTTTGAAGTCTATTTCATTAAATTTGGCATAGATATTTATAAAAATGGCATCGTATGAACCATGAGTCATAGTATAAGCAACATTGAAGCCTAATATGCATTCATCTATTATTATTTGGGCACAAATAATTTTACCGTGTGAAGACACTACATAAAAATGCTGATTTTTTTCTTACTTGGTACCTGGCGACACACATTTTCAAGTCTATTTCACTATTTTTGGCAGAAATAATTTTACCATGTGAAGACCCTACATAAAAATGCTGATTTTTTTCTTACTTGGTACCTTGCAACACACATTTTCAATTCTATTGCATTAAATTTGGCATATATATTAATAAAAGTGGCATTGTATGAACATATCGTCATAGTATAAGCAACATTGAAGCCTAATATGCATTCATCTATTATTATTTGGGAACAAATAATTTTACCGTGTGAAGACCCTACATAAAAATGCTGATTTTTTTCTTACTTGGTACCTGGCGACACACATTTTAAAGTCTATTTCATTACATTTGGCATAGATATTTATAAAAATGGTATCATATGAACCATTAGTCATAGTATAAGCAACATTGAAGCCTAATATGCATTCATCTATTATTATTTGCGCACAAATAATTTTACTGTGTGAAGACCCTACATAAAAATGCTGATTTTTTTCTTACTTGGTACCTGGCGACACACATTTTCAAGTCTTTTTCATTAAATTTGGCATAGATATTTATAAAATTGGCATCGTATGAACCAGTAGTCATAGTATAAGCAACATTGAAGCCTAATATGCATTCATCTATTATTATTTGGGCACAAATAATTTTACTGTGTGAAGACCCTACATAAAAATGCTGATTTTTTTCTTACTTGGTACCTGGCGACACACATTTTCAAGTCTATTTCATTAAATTTGGCATAGATATTTATAAAATTGGCATCGTATGAACCAGTAGTCATAGTTTAAGCAACATTGAAGCCTAATATGCATTCATCTATTATTACTTGGGCACAAATAATTTTACTGTGTGAAGACCCTACATAAAAATGCTGATTCTTTTATTATTTGGTACCTGGCGACACATATTTTCAATTCTATTTCATTAAATTTGGCATATATATTAATAAAAATGGCATCGTATGAACATGTCGTCATAGTATAAGCAACATTGAAGCCTAATATGCATTCATCCAGGGGTTTTTTTTACAAAAAGGGGAAGACGCTGGACGCTGGGTAAAAGGGGAAAATCGAGCGCGAAAGAGACATATTTGGGGAAAAAATAAAAACTGCGCATTTCAATGTCTATAACTCACCTACAGACTTCAGGTTTTTTTTTAGAAAAAGAGGCATGTCTCTGACCTTTTTGTTCTTAAACACATGAACAAGTATGATATTAAAGTCAAAGTCCTAAATAAAGTTGCAGGTGTAGATCTAATAATGGGAAATGTTTTCAACTGGGGCCGGGGAATGATGTCAATATTATGATTTCAATTTCATGATGAATGGGTTGACGATCTAGATCTGCTACAGTATTGGAAGGGAAAGGTGCGGCAGCTGCCGATTGTATACTTTCACTTTCACAATAATCCGACAGTATTAATCGATGTTGATTACATGTACCTCCGAATCTTGCTGGGTTTCAACGGTTTTTGATGATTCATTCTTAAAAAATGCGTCAACGCAATTAATATTTTCCGAGTCCGAACGTTTTATTTTGTTCGTGTATGAACGCCAATTGTGAGACTTTTTTTCTGTTTTAACGTTTATATCTTGGCTTTCACATAACCCGGATGAAAATTCGACTGGTTTCCGGTGATTAATTGACGAAACACCCTTCTCGCGCAAGACCGGAATCCAGTAAAATAGTCACATGATTAGTTGCCCGGTTTCCATGACGTAATTTAAGAGCTATATATAGAATCACTGGGATTCCGAGATTTGAGTGTTCGTCGGGAGAGAGCGAGATCGTTGTACATGGTACAAATTGGATAAGTGTCGACTTCCCAAAAGAAAAAAAACAACATTTCTTTGAGGGTAAAATATTATATTTTGGTGAAAAATTATATTTTTGGGGGGGAAATGGTATTTTTAGGGGAAAAATTCTGGTAGGGGAAGACGCCGAATATCGGCGTCATTTTCTTAGTAAAAAAAACCCCTGATTCATCTATTATTATTTGTGCACAAATAATTTAACCGTGTGAAGACCCTAGATAAAAATGCTGATTTTTTTCTTACTTGGTACCTGGCGACACACATTTTCAAGTCTATTTCATTAAATTTGGCATAGATATTTATAAAAATGGCATCATATGAACCAGTAGTCATTATAAGTATAAGTAACATTGAAGCCTAATATGCATTCATCTATTATTATTTTGGGCACAAATAATTTTACCGTGTGAAGACTCTACATAAAAATGCTGATTTTTTTCTTACTTGGTACCTGGCGACACACATTTTCAAGTCTATTTCATTTAATTTGGCATACATATTTTTAAAAATGGCATTGTATGAACCAGTAGTCATAGTATAAGCTTCATTGAAGCCTAATATGCATTCATCTATTATTATTTTTGGCACAAATAATTTTACCATGAGAAGATCCTACATAAAAATGCTGATTTTTTTCTTACTTGGTACCTGGCGACACACATTTTCAATTCTATTTCATTAAATTTGGCATATATATTAATAAAAATGGCATTGTATGAACATATCGTCATAGTATAAGCAACATTGAAGCCTAATATGCATTCATCTATCATTATTTGGGAACAAATAATTTTACCGTGTGAAGACCCTACATAAAAATGGTGATTTTTTCTTACTTGGTACCTGGCGACACACATTTTCAAGTCTATTTCATTAAATTTGGCATAGATATTTATAAAAATGGTATCGTATGAACCATTAGTCATAGTATAAGCAACATTGAAGCCTAATATGCATTCATCTATTATTATTTGGGCACAAATAATTTTACTGTGTGAAGACCCTACATAAAAATGCTGATTTTTTTCTGATTTGGTACCTGGCGACACACATTTTCAAGTCTATTTCATTAAATTTGGCATAGATATTTATAAAATTGGCATCATATGAACCAGTAGTCATAGTTTAAGACACATTGAAGCCTAATATGCATTCATCTATTATTATTGGGGCACAAATAATTTTACTGTGTGAAGACCCTACATAAAAATGCTGATTTTTTTCTTACTTGGTAACTGGGGATACACATTTTCAAGTCTATTTCATTAAATTTGGCATAGATATTTATAAAATTGGCATCGTATGAACCAGTAGTCATAGTATAAGCAACATTGAAGCCTAATATGCATTCATCTATTATTACTTGGGCACAAATAATTTTACTGTGTGAAGATCCTACATAAAAATGCTGATTTTTTTCTGATTTGGTACCTGGCGACACACATTTTCAAGGCTATTTCATTAAATTTGGCATAGATATTTATTAAAATGGCATCGTATGAACCAGTAGTCATAGTATAAGCAACATTGAAGCCTAATATGCATTCATCTATTATTATTTGTGCACAAATAATTTAACCGTGTGAAGACCCTAGATAAAAATGCTGATTTTTTTCTTACTTGGTACCTGGCGACACACATTTCCAAGTCTATTTCATTAAATTTTGGCATAGATATTTATAAAAATGGCATCGTATGAACCAGTAGTCATAGTATAAGCAACATTGAAGCCTAATATGCATTCATCTATTATTATTTTGGGCACAAATAATTTTACCGTGTGAAGACCCTACATAAAAATGCTGATTTTTTTCTTACTTGGTATCTTGCGACACACATTTTCAAGTCTTTTTCAATAAATTTGGCATATACATGTATATTAATAAAAATGGCATTGTATGAACATGTCGTCATAGTATAAGCAGAGAAGCATAATACGCATTCATCTATTATGATTTGGGCTCATACAATTTTACCGTGTTAGCACCATATATCAAGTTGCAGATTTTTAAAATATTCGCCACATACCCAAAGGCATTTTCATTAATATCTCAGAAAAATAGACCTATATATTAATACACATGGCATCTAAAGAACATTTTATCATAGTTAAACATGGTTCCCAGCCAACCTGGAAATCAGGGAATACCTGGAAAAAGACTTTCACTTTCACTAACGCCCAGTACAAATATATGGACAGAATGATTTTTTCATTTACCGGTATGTGGGTGTATGTTGGCTCCACTTCACAAGATACAGTCATTGTAGTTTAATTGAAAAACGCATCTTACAATGTGAGATGAGTTCTGGGTTTAAGCCCCAGCAGTGCCCTATCATGTGTGATATACAGAGCCAGGGCTTTTTTTCCTGACTTTGTGAAGCGGCCCTGGCCCCTCACTTTGTGAAAAAATGAGTCGCGAACTTGTCAAAATTGTGAAAAATTGAGTCGCGAACTTTTCAAAATTGTGAAAAATTGAGTCGCGAACTTCTTAAAATTGTGAAAAAACGAGTCGCGAACTTCTTTAAATTGTGAAATTCAAAGTTCAATGCATTAGCATAGCTAAAGCATGTTAAACACTTGAATATTATCAAAATTTCCTTAAATAATGCAATAAAGGCATATTTTCCTTCTATGAATACTGTATTTGATACAATAACAACACATATACATATATCTGATTTGCGAAAAATTATTCATGTACCAAATGCAACTAAAATACCTGGTCCCAACAATTCTTTACCACAGGAATAACATTTATAAACATAGAACATTTCAAGGGCACATAACTCAGACATGTTCTGGACTTTACAGCTTTAGAACTCTGTTCTTTTTACTCTTGAAAATGTCAATAATTCTCTCAAAATCTGAAGAGGAAAATTCCTTCTTCATGATAATTTTCATGTTCTGTGAGCCTGACCCTCGCCAGTGTATGATGATCTCCCTGGGAGGTTGTCAGTTGATCTGAAACATTAGGTATACATTGAAAAACAGTACTTTTGTGAAAAATGTAAACAAGTTATTTTATTTTTCACATTTTTTCACAAAGCATAAATAGACTACATACAAAGTTTGAATCATGAATATGTGTCATGAATATGCATTTAAATGAAAAAAATATATATGAAAAAACCACATTATTCCATGTACTTTAACCAAGATTTCCAATCGTAAACAGATACGAATAACAAGTCTCGGTCATCAATACTAGGGGACGTTTTGACTAGGGGCCGTTTTGACTAGCTTCCATCAATACATAAGCCGCGGCAGATACTTTCACTTTTATCAAATGACTTTCCTTATAATGTTATCAATGTGCATGTTTCAAATCTTACCCTTCTGTAGAAAGCTTTTGTTTCTTTACTGTTATCCCAAATTTAAATAAATCGGGATTATTTTGCGTTGTTTTTAAATTTTCTTCGTGTAGTAGAGAGCGTTCGGCGTCGCCATTTTTTATAGTGACGTTGCTGGGCAGAGCTTTTGCTATTTACGCCGGTTTCACCGGTTACACAACACTTTAAAATCGATTAAAACAAGCAAACATCGGTAACGCGAGTCGACAGTTTTTCGCGAATTCGGAATTAAAAACGAGGTTATGAAACTTATATTTCTGTTCCGAAATGGCCGTTTTTGACAGTTTTGAGCACAAAAAGTCCGTTTTTCACGATTTAAAACGGCCGTTTTTGTAAATATTTACGGCCATGTCAGGTTTGTGAATTGGCCGTGTCAAAATTGTGAAATGTCCGTCCACGGCCAATCGCAAAGAAGGAAAAAAAGCCCTGAGAGCCATTATGATTAAATATACAGTAACACAGTTATCTTTTTAAACAATACAATTAAATATAAGGAATAATGTTAAAGGGACATTGCTGCTTAGCCATTTTTGGGATTGTATTGTGATTTTTGGCCAAATTTGACACTGAATAACAGGGTTTATACATCCCAAGCATAGATGCTTCTAAATTTGTAAAAAAAAAACAAGTCGAAGTGTGCAGAATATTAAAAATTTGCAACTTTCTGATGTCTAAAGGTCATTAAATGCCACTCAAAGTTTACATTTTTTGTACAAAATTACCCATTTTGTGCTGTCCATTATTGGTTGATGTTTTACGCTGTCTGGTCCAAAAACGCTCATTCTGTAGCTTGTTAATTTGGACTATAATCTATAATGTGGCCAAGTTTCAGCATAATCGACCCAGTGGTTCTGATTTTATACGCCGTGCGTAGCTTTTATTAGTCCACATCCGGTTTCACCGGAGGGGATTTATGGTTTGTGCTCTGTGTCCGTCAGTCAGTCAGTCTGTCACACTTTTCTGAATCCTGCGATAACTTTTAAAGTTCTTAATATTTTTTCATGAAACTTGAAACATGGATAGATGGCAATAAGGACATTATGCACGTGATTTCATTTTGTTCCTACGTCAACAATTCTGGTTTCTATGGCAATATGGAATGAGTGATGTATTGGACGTCATCATTGATGACGTTCAATCGAACGAATGATAAAGGGGGCTAAGTTTCGTTAAGTTGGTGCAAATCACTGCGATTTGGGCGCCTTGAAAACTGGCCGAACACGTTTGCTGAAATTTGACATGTATATGGACCAGAATGCGATCTACCTGTTGGCGTAGGCGTTATACCTGGGAAGAATCTAGTTTTCGAGTATTTTGTGTTTAATTTTTTTTTGTGGGAACGGGCACGCGCTCAAATAAACATTGTGACGTCACTTCACGAACAGCGCTAGAGATCCGCCATCTTGTAACGCAACAAAGAAACTCAGTGTTATTAATTCAATAAACACAGAAAAATATGATTGTGTTTAATAATCATTAATACAAATGTCTATATTTTGTGCAGCGGATGTTTATTCAGACAGATACGGCAGAATTATGTAAGTATCTTTGTGTACTTTACAGTAGATTTGATAGTGGTAAACAACTGCGTACCGGTAAAGTTCAATCTAGCCGCTTTTACTACGCAAGAAATTTAGGTATCTCACTGGCAAAATGAGCTTGACACATAAACAACAACCGGATCCGATTTACATTCACATAATATTGTGGGAATCCGATGCAATGCAAATTACTAATGTTTGATAATGTTTGATGAATTCGTTATATCAATATGCATTAACTTTCAAGGGTAATAATTTTAATTGAAATGTGCGATTCAATGACAGTGTTATATTGGGATAATAAGTCGGTTAGCCGTTCTCATGATAAGTATTTAGTTTGCTGTGTTTCATTTTCATTAAAAACATAGTTTTACTGTTTTTTCCTTGAAGTAAAACAGTTCAGTAGTCATTATATCTTGAATTTTAAATATTGAAATAGATGTCGGATATTTCATATTTTCGGACGTTGCTACGTAAGCTAGTTTTCAACATAATTATTAATATACTGATTTACCTTTTACGCATACAGTTGTGCAACTGTTGTCTACGTAATGATACGCTATTTAATGTCTATAATGTCTTCCTGCCCCTGATTATAATAAGTCTTTAACTCAACAAACCCCAGCAATGTCAATGGTCTGTCAACATGAGAAAAATATTACCTAAAGAAACTTCAGCGTACAATTTATATAGTATTGACATACCTTTACGCTGAAGCCAACCCCTCATCGAAAGTCAACCAGAGTCGTAACATATTTATGTCACGCTATAAATCAAAGAATACTCATTTTCTTGGATACATTTCTACATATATTGGTGAATGAATGTAAATTACTGCACCGAGGAATATTTTAAGGTTCAAATGTTTCAAATGCATCTTACAATAGATGAAAATAACTCGCATCAGTCTCAAATTCACAATTTTGACACCATTGTGGCTTTGTCCAAGACTAGTTTTAATTTGGATACTTTCGAACGACCTTGACATTTTTTGCTGAAATTGTAAACATTACTTTCGTTTTCTGAAATCTATTATTTGTGATTAACAACATAAGTCTGGTGGATTATAAAACTGATTTCAGTGTGAATCGGGTAGTTTTAAATATTTACTTTGAGTTTATATTTACACTATAATTTATTCACAAAACAAGCCAGAATATTCTAAAATACCGGGAAATGTCATTCTGAATTTGAAAACACTTGAGCACTAGTGCTGCAACAATATACCGGTATATCGGTATATATCGCAATACGCAATCCGCATATTGTATTGCGATACGATTTTCGTCATACCGGTACGAAAATTTTACAAACATGCGTCTACATTTCGTTCAGAAAAGCCATCCAAAATAATGATATCAAGGTAAACAAAACAAAGCGGTATTTTGTAAAAATAAATTGTTACGTACAAATGGCATTCTAAAAAGTCTATTATACAGAGTAGCGTTGTTACATGGGAGCATCAATTCTATGCTTTTAAACGAATTATCGTTGAATTAATTACGCACAACTAAATGTTTCTTTCGATTCTGAAATGAGCATTATTAAATTTGTAATCCGAATTTCGGAAACATGCTTCCGAAATGTAATGCTAACGCGACAATAAAAAAAGTGCTTTATTCTTTTTCTCAATAAAAAGCGAAAGCGCGCAAAAATTTATACAGACATGTAGAACGTCGCGTGCAAAGTGTGCGTGTATTTGTGTTGTATAAAACGGGAACATCACGTCAGGCGATTTACGCATGCTCAGTGGGAAAAAAAAAACGCCCGATTGGAAGTTATTTCATCACATCTTTAAATAGTAACAAATGCCAAAATGTATTTGATATGTAAGAAAATTGGTGAATGTTTGTGTTTTGTGTTATTCTTGAGCATTTTTATAGTAAACATTTACCAGAATTTGCTTTAAAACTGGAATATACGGGATTATCGGGTAATTGGCCAGTCATAATTTTGGTACAAGTAAGCAATATATTGCGATATATTGCAATACGGGTTTTTGAGCTGACAATATATCGCAATACGCTTTTTGGCGTATTGTTGCAGCACTATTGAGCACATGATATGTTACTAAAAGTAGAAATACCATCATATGACCGTGAAATCTCTGGAGATTCGCATTTCAAGAAAGTCTGTCACATCGCTGTTTTTCTCGATATGTAAGAGCAGAATAGATAAATTTTAAATGTTTAAGATAGAATTTTGTGAAAGAATGTATCAGTTAAATGTGCAAAATGTCAATCTTTCCTATCAAGTGATTGATATGGGCCAATAACTGCATTTAAAAGCTGTTTTGGACCGGTCTTTGTTAACTGTCGACTTTTCGGCATTTTCTGGTTGACTTTCCTAAGAGGGTTGGTCCATAACTATAAAGTCGCGCCAGTCAAAAATCATAAAAAGCGACATTTAAAGTTATGGTAGCTAGAATTAGAAAAATATGTACAACTGAGCAATCAATCATGACAGACTGATGTCTCAGGTTAGTGCAGTGATTTTTCCACCAGATTCTCACCAAGGTGATCCCGGTTGATTTCACCACAATTGAATATATGTCAGTACACAAATAAATTATACAGCAGGTAATGAAAATCGATAAATGTCTTAGTTTCAATTTAATTGTTTGCACAAATTTGGACACTCTTTGTGTCTGAGATATGTTGGGTTAAATGACCTTTACAACAAAACATACATCTCTGAATCTGCGATACATTACAGTTAAAGTTTAACACATGTAAAATACCAGTATTCAGATCTGAAAATATCTTAAAAAACTCGTATGGTATGAAGTACATATATCTTGTGACGTATTTTCATTTTAAATCTTGAATTTAATGACTACTTGAATTTAATGACGACAAGTCGGACATGCAGTTAAATATTTTGATACGTATATCGTGTGACATAATTTCATTTAAACTCTAGATTTTAACGACATTAGTCTGACGCGTGCGGCGTTATTTTATTTAACAGTAAAACAAAAATTAAGTAGACTATCAAAAAAATACAAAAATTGTACTTGTAAATAAAAACTCCTTCATTCCGTATAAAGATTGTACGTTACAGCAGAGCTCCAGATAACTTTTCTGAGTAATTGGGTTATATAATACCCACTACTTTTGAGTTCAATTGGGTATTTTCATATTCAATTGGGTACAAAAAAGTCGGTACCCACTACTTTAATTGACAATTGGGTACTTTTGTTTTAAAATTGGGTATGTTCATTGTCTTAAATTCTCACCTGCTTACCTGAATAAGCTTGTTGTAGTTCCGCTCTTAATTGATTAGTTTCAGAGATTTTGTGTAATTATGTAGATGTATCCATAATATACAGTCTTGATTTAAAAAAAAAGTTCAACAAATTTTTCCGCCAGTTTTCTTACAATGTAAGCACTGACAGCGATTGCCTCCGACATAATATCGTCAAGAATTAGTTTCACTATATTTTCCGCTTCTGATTTTGTGTTGCCTGCGGTTAAATATCTTAAAATTGAGTTTCTTTGTGCCTAGGATACGATGTTTCCATTTTTAAGGCCTCATGGTTTCGACATTTTCACAACAATAACACATAGTCACAAAGACACTTTCTTCCGTACATATTATTGTGCTGAAGGTTATACTGAAAGCGCTTGGACAAAGCGGAAAGAATCCGGGTATTTCGGACCAGGGTATTTCCGGGACAAATTTACTCGTTATGCAAAGGAAAAATATGATATGCGTAATCGGCAATTTCAATTGGGTTTCGGAATGCATGGTTTTATTTTTCGATGCGTAATTGGCAATTTTACATTGGGTATTTACACAAATGCGCACCTTATCTGTAGCTCTGTTACAGTAATCTGTGAAACAACGTCATTAATAAAACAAAAAAATATGTTTGACCACAACGGTGGCTAATAATGTTTACGAAAAATACAAACAATATAGATTTATCTATAACATAACATGTTAGAATTTTATCATGCATTTATAATCACTCATGAAGAGATTTCAATATACAGTTACATGCATAGACAGTTGTTTTAAGCCAGTGCCTTTGAATTCAGAAAATAAGCAAGATAAACCATAAAATTAGGAAAAATAGATAGTAAACCATAAAATTGAGAAAAATGAGGCATTATTAATATGATTATAAATAACAGAATTACAATAATATTGTTTTGAAGTGCATGATTGAGTGCATTTTAAAATATTATAAAATGCTGCTTGAATTTCTTTTTAGCTTTCATATGTAAAAAAAGAAATATCATCTGCTAGTGCAAAATATGACAGGGAAAGCTGGTTTATAATCATTTCGTAGCAAAAGAGAAGAAAATAAGTGCATAAAATAAATGAATTCATATTTTTGTATCTGGAATAGTTGTATTTTAAATAGATCCTCCACCCTATTATGGCCGAATAAGGGCTAAATTGCTTTCCGACTTGAAATGAAAAGGCATATTGGTTGATCGTGTAGCGTTTATGTGCAAAATTTGAGGGCCAATTGATAAAGCTTGTTGATGCCAAAACAGGTAATAATAATAATTTATTATCAGGTACATGTACACAAGCAAATAAGTATATTTAACCCTTTCAGTGCGGGAACCGAATTTTAAAGGCCTTTGAAAACAGTTTGGATCCAGATGAGACGCCACAGAACGTGGCGTCTCATCAGGATCCAAACTGTTTGCTAGTCTGATAGTATTCTTTGAAAAATTTTTGAAGAAAATGCTAATTTTAGAAATTCAGCAGACGACATTTTAGCAGACGACAAATTTCCCAGCATGCAACGGGTTATTAAGATGCTTAAGGTGTGGAAGACTCATAATCAGGTTTGGTGTCCCTCAAACCCTAAGCGTCTTGTAATTCCTTATGCAGTTTGTATAGATAGTGCCGCATCCTGACACGTAAAGCTTGTGCTTTGTTGGCAGCGTTAGTTGGCTGTTAACAGGTTCATTGTGGTTATCTCCACCATCAGTCTGTCCGTCTGTCCTAGCCACTATCTCCTACACCATAAGCACTAGAACCTTGAAACTTAAACACATGGTAGCTATGAGCATTATTCGACCCTGCACTATCTAGAAGTTTGATCTGACCCCTGGGTCAAAAGTTAAAGGGGATGGGGTGGAGACGGGTCAGAGATTTTCACTCATTTTTAGCTCGACTATTATATATGAAATATATATAATGGAGCTATCCTCAAGGCTTTTTTCCTTCTTTGCGAGTGGCCGTGGAAGGACATTTCACAATTTTTCCAGGGACAATTCACAAACCTAATATGGCCGTGAATTTTACAAAATCGGCCGTTTTTTTCACAATTTTAACAATTTAACAACTTGGTTTTTCACAATTTTGAGAAGTTCGCGACTCAATTTTTCAAAATATTGAAAAATTCGCGACTCGTTTTTTCACAATTTTAAAAAGTTCGCGACTCATTTTTTCAAAAAGTGAGGGGGCCAGGGCCGCTTCACAAAGTCAAGAAAAAAAAGCCCTGATCCCAGTCTTCAAAATTAGCACACGTCCGATCGCCCGTGGCGAGTAAAATTACTGCCGGGCACATACAAAAATTCACGTTTGTGGCCCGCCGGGCATGTAAATTTTTGAAGCCAATTGACAGTTTATAAAAAAAAATCGTAAGCGGTTCTTGATATTTGCAGATCTATTTTTCAATTTTGCGAACAAACACCTTGCCGTAAGTTGTAAAACAATGAAATTCGATTGGTTTAACAACACACACCTGCTTGCGCATGTCATCGTTATTGTTTTTGACCGATGCAGTTCGGTCACATTCGGTTCTTATCGACGGTTTCTCTAGACATTAATAGAGAAGATGCTTTTTGTCATTGTCGACATAGAGGCTATGCAGTATCTTAGGTATGTTGATGGGGCTAAGCCCGATAAAGCACTTCCAAAATAGAAAATGATTTAGAGAAAAAGGAAGCCAAGAAATGGTACGAGGACACCAGAGAACGCTCTTTTCAAGAGCACTGGTGTAACGATCGACCGTCTTAATTCTAGTGACTGATTAGATGTAGTTGTATTCACTACTATTGAAACAAATGTTCTGCTTTACTATGTGTAGCATGTAAGTGTTAAAATGTTGTGATTTGTTATAATGTTGGTTAAAAAAGTGTGGGCATGTAAAAAATATGTTGGGCATGTAAAAATTCTTAAGTAACTGGCCCGACTGGCATGTAACTTTTCAAAGCTAATGTCGAAGACTGTGATCCTGATCACGTCGGTGTTACCGTTAGCGTGCACATGTTAAAGTTTGTGTACTACCCCAAATATTTTCTTTGTCCTTTAACAAATTACTTTTATATTTTGCATACATGTACTTCTTTACCAACATGACCCTTATCTATAAACAAGCGCAGACAACTGTATCAAGCATTTTGACAGAATTATTGCCCCTTTTATACTTAAAATATGCATATTATTGATAAATCTATGTTAAAGTTTGCATACCACCTAAAATATTTTCTCTGTCCTTTGACATATTGCTTTCATATTTTGCATACTTCATTACCAACATGATCCCAATCTATAAACAAGAGCAGACAACTGTATCAAGCATTTTGACATAATTATTGCCCTTTTATACTTAGAATATGCATATTATTGATTAATCTATTTTAAAGTTTGCATACCACCTCAAATATTTTCTATGTCCTTTGACATATTGCTTTCATATTTTGCATACTTCTTTACCAACATGATCCCAATCTATAAACAAGAGCAGAAAACTGTATCAAGCATTTGACAGAATTATTGCCCCTTTTATACTTAGATAATTGAACATTTTGCTTAAATTGCCATAACTTCTTTATTTATGAGCACATTTGATTCATACTTTGACAAAACAACACTTAACTGACATACCACAATGCACTGCACCCAAACTATCCCCCATGCCCCACCCCAGAATCCCCCCCCCCCCCAAATTTTATTTTTATAATTATTTTTGAAAGTTCATCTTTTAAATTACCACCAACCCACATAAACCACCCCTCTCCATGATGGCTTACATTAACCTGTCAAGCATTCGAAATCTCTTAAGACAATAGTTACGGTCAATCTCAACCATGCATGGCCGCATTACCAACCCTGGGGCGCCCCCTGGGTCAAACATGCGGCGTGGGAATACGCGTCGGCCTCTGCCGCACCATTTTTCACCAATTGACTTCAAATTAATACTAAAGATTTCTTATGACAACACAGTGTCTCGACCATCCATGTTCACATTACCCACCCCAGGGCCCCGCCCACTTTGGTGGTAAAGATCCCAAGCTATTTCAGCATAATTAAAATCCAAGCCATTTTTGTGGTAAAGACCCGAGCTTTCTCACCATAATTAAAATCCAAGCCAGTTTGGTGGCAGAGACCCCGAGCTATTTCAGCATAATTAAAATCCAACTCAGGTTAGTGGTCAAGATCCTGAACTATTTCGGTATAATTAAAATCCAAGCCAGTTTGGTGGTCAATTTTTGTGGTAAAGACCCCGAGCTTTCTAACCATAACTAAAATCCAAGCCAGTTTGGTGGCGGAGACCCCGAGCTATTTCAGCATAATAAAAATCCAAGTCAGTTTAGTGGTCAAGATCCTGAACTATTTCGGTATAATTAAAATCCAGGCCAGTTTGGTGGTCAAAACCCCAAGCTTTTTCAGCATAATTAAAATCCTAGCCAGTTTCGTGGGGGAGATCCTGAGCTATTTCAGCATATTTAAAATCCAAGTCAGTTTAGTGGTCAAGATCCTGAACATTTTCGGTATAATTAAAATCAAGGCCAGTTTGGTGGTGAAGAACCCGAGCTTTTCAGCATAATTAAAATCCTAGCCAGTTTCATGGCCGAGACCTCGAGCTATTTCCGCATATTTAAAATCCAAGCCAGTTTGGTGGTGAAGATCCTGAACTATTTCGGCATAATTAAAATCCAAGCCAGTTTGATGGTCAAGATCCTGAGCTATTTCAGCATAATTAAAATGCAAGCCAGTTTGGTGGTCAAGAACCCGAACTATGAGCATAATTCAAATCCAAGCCAGTTTGGTGGTAAAGATCCCGAGCTTTTTCAGCATAATAAAAATCCAAGCCAGGTTGGTGGTCAAGATCCTGAGCTATTTCAGCATAATTTAATTCTAAGCCAGTTTGGTGGTCATGACCCCGAGTTATTTCAGCATAATTAAAATCCAAGCCATTTTGGTGGTCAAGACCCCAAGCTATTTTAGCATATATTTTTTTCAGCATAATTTTTTCTTACCCAATTGTTTTCTTACACAAATATTTTTCGTACCCATTTTTTTTCTGTTTTTTGACAGAATAATGCCCCCTTTTATAGTTAGAAAATTGAAAATTTGGTTAAGTTTTGTGTTCAGGTCTACTCTTATCCTATTTGTGTTAAGGTCTACTCTTATCCTAAAGTATCAAAGCTATATCGTCTACTTAATGTTATAAATCATGTAACTGACATTTTTAAACATTTTATTTCTTTCCCATTTTTTTTTATTAAGGTGACATACATCAACTGTTTAATAATATTAAGTCTACCTTTTTGGTAAAAATAATATTTTTACCAAATGTTCAAAATTGACATTACGGACACATGTCATTTGCTGAATGTTAAAAGTAGCATAACTGACATTTAGTTAAATTTTCAGAAGGAAAAAACTGCTTTATTGAAATAAAATAGGGATACTTACAGAGTAAAACAAACACATGGGATATTTTCAGATTTGAATACTGGTATTTTACGCATCTTTAGGCAGTTCTGTGTACTAAGGATAAATACAATACTTAAATATCATGTACAATGCACAATACTAAAAACCTGAATTGTAACTGTAATGTATTTCAGATTCAGAGATGTCTGTGTTTTTTCTAAGGTCATGTGAAACATTAAGTTTATATGATTATAGGTTTAAAATTGCAAATTGTCCTCTTACTTGCCCTTGTATTTCAAGATAGAATACTTTCCTTCCCAGAGGAAAGAGATCTGGGTTTGAATCCCAGTGGGGGCTTCAGAGGATGATTCATTTTAAGAAAAATGAATATATTTGCTTTACTTTGTCTCTAACTTAACCAAATAACTCTGACAATGCCTTTACAAGTATGAAGTTTTTGATAATTCAATTATGCAAGAAACATGTATAATTTTAGGGTAGACTAAGACAGCAAACTAAGAATGGGCATCCATTTTAGTTTTTTAAGTCAATATGGAATGAGTGATGTATTGGACGTCATCATTGATGACGTTCATTCGAACGAATGATAAAGGGGGCTAAGTTTCGTTAAGTTGGTGCATATAGCCGCGATTTGAGTTTCTTGAAAACTGGCCGAACACGTTTGCTAAAATTTGACATGTATATGGACCAGAATGCGATCTACCTGTTGGCGTAGGCGTTATACCTGGGAAAAATCAAGTTTTCGAGTATTTTGCGTCTAAATATTTTTATGGGAAAGGGCACGCGCGCGTTACGTCATGAAAAGCGCTTAGGCTAGCTTCCATCTTGCTACGAAACAAAGAAACTGGCGTTACGCGTTATTAATTCAGTTAGGCGTTTAATCGATAAACAAAGGCGTAATAATTGTGTTTGAATATCAATCGGTAGTACACATGCATGTCTTTTGTGCACATTGTGGTTTTTTAATGAACATGACATAAATCTATGTGTTATTCAACGTATTGAGTGCGACGAGTTAAAGAAAGGTTTACACGGCTAGGCTTTCCGAGATAAATGTAAGTACACACTGGTATTAGAATGGTATTCTATTTTATAATTTATCCGAAAATATCTTGAATATAAATGATATTGAGACAATTACATTATTAGGGTTTAATAATTTATTATTTAATCAAAAAATAAACGCGAGCAGCAAATCAATTTCGTTTGTAGTGGAAACCGAAAGTAAACAAACCAACCGTCAAAATGGCTGACGACATAGCAACGTAGGAAGTAACACTCAGAAATTATTTACAAAATAAGATCATCAGAAATGATGTAAAGTAAATGCTCATTCGCTGTTTTGTAGATAAGTATACGATCTATTGAAAAACCATAACATTTGACATAAAAACACCCGCGGATATGAAAATCTTCAGTGTAACGAAATAGCAGACATCACACGGCGTCTCTGATTCTACGCTGTTTGCCAAGGCCGATAATGAATGGAAATGCACAAACTCAGTAACTGGCAAGCATATATGCATTAGTAGGTTGTTTCGTGATTATTTAGAAACGACTACATAATTCTTTTGGTTCAGCCAGTGCAACTTAACAGAAATAAGTATAAAAAGTTTCTACACATGACAACAATGTGCCAACTTAATACAAGGTAAGTTGTTTACATTATTTAAAATATTGCAAGCTTACAGTATACAACAATAAACAGCCGGTACAATGTAATGTCATCATTTTAATTTTAATAAGCCCGTGGTTAATTACCCTTTTAAATCTTATGGATCAATGCATCTCTAACACCTTCAATTGACTTGTTCGTGAAAAATATACACCCTCAGTGCATGTTATCCTATACACCATCACTCACTTACTAAGGCTCGATTGATCATTCTCGGCTCGGGTACTACTTACCGGTACATGTACCGGTAAGTACTCTTAATTTTACTTACATGTACCCTGGGTACGGTAAATAAACTTAAACATACCCGCAAATATTAGATTATATCCGAGTTGTATATCCGCCAAAAATCCGATGTCGTTAAACATGCTACCGATTAACGTAAAACAATATTGTTTACCTTAAACAAACTTCTCTTTTAAAAAATCTGCATCAACATGCTTTTTAGTATGAGTGTTGAGAGGACGCCGTAGGAATAAGCAAGTAATCAAGAATACGTCTCTGTTTCTGCTTTTATTTCCTTCATGTATAATGACGATAAGGATTGACGACTAACATCGACGACAATGATCACAAGCATTTACGACTAACACTGACAACAAGCATTGGCGACTAGATGTAACATTGACGATTCTCTACAATAAATGAAATTAACAGTAATAAATGAATAATAAGATTATAGTACAACAGATATGCTTTTCAAAGTATAATATAATAGCATACACTCATTAGAATAAGAGGTTTCATAAATAACAATTTGAAACATTTTCAATAAATATCAAAATATCTTAAACAATATTTATTACACAGCATTAATTAATTGTTAAAACATAATATAAATACCGAATATGGTGTTCCCCATTTAACGGACCTTGGTAACCAAATAATGTTTCTTTTAAAAAATCTATGACGGTAAAAAGTGAACGTGCGATGTCGCGGAAAATATTATACTTGACGACGTCATACAATGACGCGACTTTAAACAATTTAAGATTTAAAATTAAATCACATTATTGATTTTAACAATGAGTTTTGATAATATAAATGCCATTTAACAGAAAATTTACATAAATGTAAACATAATTAATTTTTACAAAATAGCCGACAACAACCGATTTAGTGTTAAAATTCCCGCGTACGTTTTAGTATATTTACCGTACCCAGGGTACGAGCCTTACTAACTGTATTATTATTATATCTCACCGACTACAAAGTACCTTTACCTTGTTGTGTTTATCAACCTGGAATTTATGTAAAATCCGGCTAATTAGTAACAGATGTGATACACTGAGATAAAGATATTGCCTTAGTCCTTATGTATTTGAGGCTGTTTCCATAAATAATTAAGAAGTAACTTTTTACAGCTTTAAAGATTTTTTAAAAATAAATAACTCAGAAAAAAGTTTATCAATTACAGAATAATTATTGATTTTATATAAAATGGCTCCTTTGTAATGTTTAAATGCTACAATTTTCAATCGACCAGTAATGACCAGTATTGACCGGTTTTAACCAGGTATTGACCGCCGGCCCGGTCAATACTCAATTGACCGGTCAATATGCCAACCCTGCATTGAAGCCTTATATGCATTTATCTATTATTATTTGGGCACAAATAATTTTACTGTGTGAAGACCCTACATAAAAATGCTGATTTTTTTCTTACTTGGTACCTGGCGACACACATTTTCAAGTCTATTTCATTAAATTTGGCATAGATATTTATAAAATTGGCATCGTATGAACCAGTAGTCATAGTATAAGCAACATTGAAGCCTAATATGCATTCATCTATTATTAATTGGGCACAAATCATTTTACTGTGTGAAGACCCTACATAAAAATGCTGATTTTTTTCTCACCTGGTACCTGGCGACACACATTTTCAAGTCTTTTTCATTAAATTTGGCATAGATATTTTAAAAAATGGCATCGTATGAACCAGTAGTCATAGTATAAGCAACATTGAAGCCTAATATGCATTCATCTACATGTATTATTATTTGGGCACAAACAATTTTACCGTGTGAAGATCCTACATAAAAATGCTGATTTTTTTCTTATTTGGCACCTGGCGACACACATTTTCAAGTCTATTTCATTAAATTTGGCATAGATATTTATAAAACTGGCATCGTATGAACCAGTAGTCATAGTATAAGCAACATTGAAGCCTAATATGCATTCATCTATTATTATTTGGGCACAAATAATTTTACCGTGTGAAGACCCTACATAAAAATGCTGATTTTTTCTTACTTGGTACCTGGCGACACACATTTTCAAGTCTATTTCATTAAATTTGGCATAGATATTTTTAAAAATGGCATTGTATGAACCAGTAGTCATAGTATAAGCAACATTGAAGCCTAATATGCATTCATCTGTTATAATTTTTGGCACAAATAATTTTACCATGTGAAGACCCTACATAAAAATGCTGATTTTTTTCTTACTTGGTACCTGGCGACACACATTTTTAATTCTATTTCATTAAATTTGGCATAGATATTTTTAAAAATGGCATTGTATGAACATATCGTCATAGTATAAGCAACATTGAAGCCTAATATGTATTCATCTATTATTATTTGGGAACAAATAATTTTACCGTGTGAAGACCCTACATAAAAATGCGGATTTTTTTCTTACTTGGTACCTGGCGAATCACATTTTCAAGTCTATTTCATTAAATTTGGCATAGATATTTATAAAAATGGTATCGTATGAACCATTAGTCATAGTATAAGCAACATTGAAGCCTAATATGCATTCATCTATTCTTATTTGGGCACAAATAATTTTACTGTGTGAAGACCCTACATAAAAATGCGGATTTTTTTCTTACTTGGTACCTGGCGAATCACATTTTCAATTCTATTGCATTAAATTTGGCATAGATATTTATAAAATTGGCATCGTATGAACCAGTAGTCATAGTATAAGCAACATTGAAGCCTAATATGCATTCATCTATAATAACTTGGGCACAAATAATTTTACTGTGTGAAGACCCTATATAAAAATGCTGATTTTTTTCTTATTTGGAACCTGGCGACACACATTTTCAAGTCTTTTTCATTAAATTTGGCATAGATATTTATAAAAATGGCATCGTATGAACCAGTAGTCATAGTATAAGCAACATTGAAGCCTAATATGCATTCATCTATTATTATTTGTGCACAAATAATTTAACCGTGTGAAGACCCTAGATAAAAATGCTGATTTTTTTCTTACTTGGTACCTGGCGACACACATTTTCATGTCTATTTCATTAAATTTGGCATAGATATTTATAAAAATGGCATCGTATGAACCAGTAGTCATAGTATAAGCAACATTGAAGCCTAATATGCATTCATCTATTATTATTTTGGGCACAAATAATTTTACCGTGTGATGACCCTACATAAAAATGCTGATTTTTTTCGTACTTGGTATCTTGCGACACACATTTTCAAGTCTTTTTCATTAAATTTGGCATATACATGTATATTAATAAAAATGACATTGTATGAACATGTCGTCATAGTATAAGCAGAGAAGCATAATACGCATTCATCTATTATAATTTGGGCTCATACAATTTTACCGTGTTAGCACCATATATCAAGTTGCAGATTTTTTAAATATTCGCCACATACCCAAAGGCATTTTCATTAATATCTCAGAAAAATAGACCTATATATTAATACACATGGCATCTAAAGAACATTTTATCATAGTTAAACATGGTTTCCAGCCAACCTGGAAATCAGGGAAAACCTGGAAAAAGACTTTCACTAACGCCCAGTACAAATATATGGACAGAATGATTTTTTCACTTACCGGTATGTGGGTGTATGTTGGCTCCACTTCACAAGATACAGACATTGTAGTTTAATTGAAAAACGCATCTTACAATGTGAGATGAGTTCTGGGTTCAAGCCCCAGCAGTGCCCTATCATGTGTGATATACAGAGCCATTATGATTAAATATACACAGTTATCTTTTTAAACAATACAATTAAATATAAGGAATAATGTTAAAGGGGCATTGCTGCTTAGCCATTTTTGGGATTGTATTGTGATTTTTTGCCAAATTTGACACTGAATAACAGGGTTTATATACATCCCAAGCATAAATGCTTCTAAATTTGTAAAAAAAACAAGTCGAAGTGTGCAGAATATTAAAAATTTGCAACTTTCTGATGTCTAAAGGTCATTAAATGCCACTCAAAGTTTACATTTTTTGTACAAAATGACCCATTTTGTGCTGTCCATTATTGGTTAATGTTTTACGCTGTCAGGTCCAAAAACGCTCATTCTGTAGCTTGTTTGGACTATAATCTATAATGTGGCCAAGTTTCAGCAGATTCGACCCAGTGGTTCTGATTTTATACGCCGTGCCTAGCTTTTATTAGTCCACTACCGGTTTTACCGGAGGGGATTTATGGTTTGTGCTCTGTGTGTCCGTCAGTCAGTCAGTCAGTCTGTCACACTTTTCTGAATCCTGCGATAACTTTAAAAGTTCTTAATATTTTTTCATGAAACTTGAAACATGGATAGATGGCAATAAGGACATTATGCACGTGATTTCATTTTGCTCCTATGTAAAAAATTCTGGTTTCTATGGCAATAAATAAAAAGATAAAATAAATTCTGACAATGGTGGAGCCGGTAGGGGACAAAATAATTTGCTTGACAATAGTCTTGTTGAGTATTACTCACTGACTTATGCATATGCGATCGGCTGTTTTCGGAGAATACCTGAGGTATTGTCATAGCTAGCTCATCGTGTCGTGTCGTGTCTTTTCGCCGTCCGGCGTCCGCCATGCTAAAACCTTAACATTGACCCATTGTACCCACAATTTTCGTACCCACATTTTTTTTCGTAACCAAAATGTTCGTACCCACATTTGTTTAGTACCCAAAATTTGTGTTCCCACATTTTCTTACCCAAAATTTTCGAACCCACATTTTTTTAGTTCCCACTCATTCCATCCCGCGAAACCCTTAAGGTGTCGCAACTCTAGTACAACAATATGGAATGAGTGATGTATTGGACGTCATCATTGATGACGTTCAATCGAACGAATGATAAAGGGGGCTAAGTTTCGTTAAGCTGAGGCAAATCACTGCGATTTGGGAGTCTTGAAAACTGGCCGAACACGTTTGCTGAAATTTGACATGTATATGGACCAGAATGCGATCTACCTGTTGGCGTAGGCGTTATACCTGGCAAAAATCAAGTTTTCGAGTATTTTGTGTTTAAATACTTTTATGGGAAAGGGCACGCGCACAGATAAACATTGTGACGTCACTTCACAAACAGCGTTAGACATCCGCCATCTTGTAACGCGACAAAGAAACTCAGTGTTATTAGTTCAATAAGCACAGAAAATATGATTGTGTTTAATTATCATTAATACAAATGTCTATATTTTGTGCAGCGGATGTTTATTCAGACGGATACGACAGAATTACGTAAGTATCATTGTGTACTTTACAGTAGATTTTACTACGGAAGAAATTTATTATATCTCACTCAGTCACTGACAAAATGAGCTTGACACATAAACAACAACCGGATCGGATTTACATCCACATAATATTGTGCGAATCCGATGCAATTCAAATTACTAATGTTTGATAACGTTTGATGAATTCGTTATATCAATATGCATTAACTTTCAAGGGGAATAATTATAATTGAAATGTGCGATTCAATGACAGTGTTATATTGGGATAATTAGTCGTTTAGCCGTAACAGATAAGTATTTAGTTTGTTGTGTTTCATTTTCAACATAGTTTTACCGTTTTTTCCTTAAAGTAAAACAGTTCAGTCGTCATTATATCTTGAATTTTAAATATTGAAATACATGTCGGATATTTCATACTTTCGGACGTTGCTACGTAAGCTAGTTGTCAACATAATTATTAAGATACATATTTACCTTTTACCATACAATTGTGCAGCTGTTGTCTACTTAATGACGCGCTGTTTAATGTCTATAATGTTTTTCTGCCCGTGATGATAATAAGTCTTTAAATCAACAAACCTCAGCAATGTCAATGGTCTGTCAACATTAGAAAATTATTAGCTAAAGAAACTTCAGCGTACAATTTATATGGTATTGACATACCTGTTCTCTGAGGCCAACTCTGTATCTAAAGTCAACCAGAGTCGTAACATATTTATGTCACGCAATAAATCAAAGAATACTCATTTTCTTGGATACATTACTACATATATTGGTGAATGAATATAAATTACTGCATCAAGGAATATTTTAAGGTTTAAATGTTTCAAATGCATCTAACAATAGATGAAAATAACTCTCATCAGTCTGAAATTCACAATTTTGAAGCCATTGTCGCTTTGTCCAAGACTAGTTTTCATTTGGATACTGTCGGATCATCCTTGACATCTTTTGCTGATATTGTAAACAATAAAACATTACCTTTGTTTTCTGAAATCTATTATTTGTGATTAACAACAAACGTCTGGTGGATTATAAAACTGATTTCAGTGTGAATCGGGTAGTTTTAAATATTTACTTTGAGTTTGTATTTACACTACAATTTGTTAACAACACAAGCCAGAATATTCTAAAATACCGGGAAATGTCATTCTGAATTTGAAAACACTTGAGCACATGGTATACAAATATACAAATACAAATTTTATTTTAAGTCAGTTTGTACATAACAAGTATAACATTAACATCTACATTTTCACAACAATAACACGTATACTGAAAGCGCTTGGACAAAGCGGAAAGAATCCGGGTATTTCGGACGAGGGTATTTCCGGGACAGATTTACTCAATATGCAAAGGAAAAATATGATATGCCTAATCGACAATTTCAATTGGGTTTCGGAACGCATGGTTTTATTTTTCTATGCGTAATCGGCAATTTTACATTGGGTATTTACACAAATGCGCACCTAATCTGTAGCTCTGTTACAGTAATCTGTGAAACAACGTCATTAATAAAACAAAAAATATGTTTGAACACAACGGTGGCTAATAATGTTTAGGAAAAATTACCAACAATATAGATTTATCTATAACATAACATGTTAGAATTTTATCATGCATTTATAATCACTCATAATGAGATTTCAATATACAGTTACATGCATAGACAGCTTTTTTAAGCCAGTGCCTTTTGAATTCAGAAAATAAGCAAGATAAACCATAAAATTGGGAAAAATAGATAGTAAACCATAAAATGGAGAAAAATGAGGCATTATTAATATGATTATAAATAACAGAATCACAATAATATTGTTTTTAAGTGCATGATTTAGTGCATTTTTAAATTTATATTATAAAATGCTGCTTGAATTTCTTTTTACCTTTCATATGTAAAAAAAGAAATATCATCTGCTAGTGCAAAATATGACTGGTCATTTCGTAGCAAAAGAGAAGAAAATAAGTGCATTAAATAAATGAATTCATATTTTTGTATCTGGAATAGTTGTATTTTAAATTGATCCTCCACCCTATTATGGCCGAATAAGGGCTAAATTGCTTTCCAACTTGAAATGAAAAGGCATATTGGTTGATCGTGTAGCGTTTATGTGCAAAATTTGAGGGCCAATTGATAAAGCTTGTTGATGCCAAAACAGGTAATAATAATAATTTATTATCAGGTACATGTACACAAGCAAATAAGTATATTTAACCCTTTCAGTGCGGGAACCGAATTTTAAAGGCCTTTGAAAACAGTTTGGATCCAGATGAGACGCCACACAACGTGGCGTCTCATCAGGATCCAAACTGTTTGCTATTCTGATAGTATTCTTTGATAAAAAATCGAAGAAAATGCTAATTTTAGAAATTCAGCAGACGACATTTTAGCAGACGACAAATTTCCCAGCATGCAAAGGGTTAAGATGCTTAAGGTGTGGAAGACTCATAATCAGGTTTGGTGTCCCTCAAACCCTAAGCGTCTTGTTATTTCTTATGCAGTTTGTATAGATAGTGCCACATCCTGACACGTAAAGCTTGTGCTTTGTTGGCAGCGTTAGTTGGCTGTTAACAGGTTCATTGTGGTTATCTCCACCATCAGTCTGTCCGTCTGTCCTAGCCACTATCTCTTACACCATAAGCACTAGAACCATGAAACTTAAACACATGGTAGCTATGAGCATTATGTGCGACCCTGCACTATTTGGAATTTTGATCTGACCCCTGACCTCGCAAACCAAATAATGTTTCTTTAAAAAAATCTATGGCGGTAAAAAGTTAATGTGCAACGTCGCGTAAAATATTATACTTGACGACGTCATACAATGATGCGACTTTTAACAATTTAAGATTTAAAATTAAATCACATTAATGATTTAACAATGAGTTTTGATAATATAAATGCCATTGAACAGAAAATTGACATAAATGTGACCATATATTAATATTTGTACAAAATAGCCGACAACAACCGATTAAGTGTTAAAATTCCCGGGTACGTTTTAGTATATTTACCGTACCCAGGGTACGAGCCTTACTAAATGTATTATTATTATATCTCACCGACTACAAGGTACCTTTATCTTGTTGTGTTTATCAACCTGGAATTTATGTAAAATCCGGCTTTCTTTACTTTTATTTTTCATTCATTTGATTAAGCAATTGTTGACGTATCTCGTGGAAAATTATTTGAATCTTTGGATTTTAATGGCGACAAGCTGGAAGTGTCAATTTATTTTAAAAACAAATCTAAGATTTTAAGTTTTGTGTGTTTGTCATGCATAATTCAGTGTTTTCCAAACAAATTTGAGTAGCCAGTTATATGGCCAGCAACAATGCAGTAAAACTAAAGCATTTGTGACATTTTACTTGATATACTTGGGGAAAGTAGTTGGCGTCTAGAGTAAATGTAACCGGCGAAATGGCCCGCTGCCGGTCTTACAGAGAACACTGATAATGGTAAACTAAATAAAAAAACTCGCTGCGACTGGATTACGGGTTTGTAAAATTGTTTTTTTGGTCATAATATGGTTAGCATTCAATACAAATGTTATTATAAAGTATTGTGGTTTAAAATTCATTTTGAGAATAGGATGGAAGAACAGAAAATGAAAGGGTATACAGGGATGAAAATTAGTGGTTTCCCGTGAGCCCAGGACAAGTAGTTTTGGCCTGGGCAGTTCAATTTCCAAAGTTGATAGTCCGGCCGGGCAACTTGTTTTTTTTTAAAGCTTAAAACAATTCAGTGCAATAAAAATTGAATAACAATTGACCACAATGGATCAATACTAGTTAAATAACATTCATTATTTAGGAATAGGAAATAATTAAATTCAGGCTCATAATAAAACATCAAACATTGAGTAGTGCAATGTCAGCAAATTTATTTAATTATCTATTATTTTATTAAAAGAAAGTATAATATACACATATACATATTTCTGGGCTCGTTATTCTTTATCTGGGCAACCAAAATACTAAAGATGGTTGCCTGTGCGGGCAACCAATAGTAATAAGTTAGTTTTAATCAATGAAATATCATTGTAACTTTATTGTTATAAGCATTGCATTAAAGTTGTGATTGAGGTAAGCTTGTTGTTAATAATATAGTATATTTACTTTTTAGCTCGACTATTATATATGAAATATATAAAGTGGAGCTATCCTACTCACCCCGGCATTGGCGTTAGCGTGCAAATGTTATAGTTTGCGTACCACCCCAAATATTTCCTATGTCCCTTGACATATTGCTTCCATATTTTGCATATTTCTTAACCAACATGACCCTAACCTAAATACAAGTCTTGGCAGACAACTGTATCACTTGCATTTTATAAGAATTATGACACTTTTTCCATGTAGAATATGCATATTATTGATAACTCTACAATGTTCGAAATTCGCACTAGCCTGGAGCTAGTGGATCTTGTTTCGGGCCACTGAATTTCAATGGGTACTAGCCCGATTGGGCTATTGATTTTTCGAACTTTTGAAATTAAAAATGCTCAAAAATATTATTTTCATCCATCGTTTGAACCATACCTTAGAGGGTTTATTTAGCTTCGTATCGCGTTTCCTCACCCTTCCGATTATGTTGACATGACGAGAGTTTGAATGACATTTTTTTTTTGATACCGTGCAAATAAAATGCGGATCTACCCAGGTTGTTCAATTTGCTGTACTTTCAGAAAACCATACAAGTCTACAAATGTTTTAAATGTCCGCCATCTTGGATTTGTAATGATCTATTGACGAATTAACGCATTGCAATATCATATTTTAATAGAATATGTCAACCAAATTATATATTGATAGCGTAGTTGCTTGGTTACTTTTTACTGGTTTTCAGTTTTGGCAGTCAAACGTTATGCATATTTTATTTCACGTGCAAGGACTTACATTGATTGTTTTTGGACAGTTGTTTCCGGATACGGTATTATCTGTCGATTTTAATTTATTTTCGACATTCTTGATAAAAAAATATCTAGAATGATGAATACACATGCGATGTTACGGATGGTCTGGTTGATAATTTTTCACATTGTACTCACCAGAATTGGACCTAGAAAGACTATAAAAAAAAACAGTAAGCTAGGGGGAGGAGACACTGCCCTCTATTCGCTTTATCATACGGCCTAAGACTTTCGGCTAAATGTTTCGGATTTCAAATTTGGGACAATTGACATCTAAAATTATTTACAGACTGGATATAAACCTTTGCATCTTGACTGCATGTAAGGTATTGATTGACGAATATCGTCATACATAAATATTATAATCGTATTGTGTCATTGAAATATTATAATAACATTTCCAGTTAATTGGGATCAACTGTTAGTTGCAATCCTCATCAATTACACCCTACCTGCATTAAAATCTACCCAGAACCGCAAAAATATAAACTTATTTTAAAAACTTGTGATAAACAGTTCGGGCTAGTAAACTTTGGTTCGGGCTAGTGAAAAATTCCATCTGGTAGCCCGAACGGGCTAGTGGTTTCAAAAGTGAAATTTGCACACTGACTCTTTGTTAAAGTGTGCGTACTACCCCAAATATTTCCTATATCCCTTGATATATTGCTTTCATATCTTGAATAATGTTAACGTGCATATTTTGTATTACTGTCTTGTTATTGTAGTGTACATATTTTTCGGATTTCGGACAGTCCATTCATTGAGTATTATTGTTGTGGTTTTGTGAGTACTCTTCATGTAAAATACTGCTGTTTAGATGTTCATTTTTAGTCGTATATATATCAGGATTCAATACCTATACCTTAGTGAAAATGGCATCGGAAGAACATTTGTTCATTGTACTAGATAAAAGTAAACATTATATCTATTCATCTTATTGTTTATTGCAGTTTCAGTAATATTCTGTCTAAAAATGATTTCAACATGATATAATTATAAATCATGGCTAGGAAATGTGTATATATGAAGCAAAAATTAAAAATAGATGGTTCATTTTTTCACCATTTACATGTATGTATATTTATCTATGTATACATCTTTTGTTGTAAACAGTTATGCGACATGTTGGGAAACGCCCAGGACAAATATATCGACGTAATGATTTTTTCACTTATGTGGGTGTATGTTGGCTCCACTTCACACGATACAGTCATTGTAGTTTAATTGAAAAATGCATCTTACAATGTGAGATGAGTTCTGGGTTCAAGCCCCAGCAGTGGCCTATCAAGTGTGAAATACGGAGCCATTATGATTAAATATACACAGTTATCTTTTTAAACAATACCATTAAATATAAGGAATAATGTTAAAGGGGAATTGCTGCTTAGCTATTTTTGACATTGAATAACAGGGTTTATATACACCCCAAGGATAAATGCTTCTAAATTTGTAAAAAAAAACAAAAAACAAGTCGAAGTGTGCAGAATATTAAACATTTGCAACTTTCTGATGTCTAAAAGTCATCAAATGCCACTTGAAGTTTACTCTTTTTTTGTACAAAATAACCCATTTTGTGCTGTCCATTATCGGTTAATGTTTTACGCTGTCAGGTCCAGAAGCGCTCATTCTGTAGCATGTTTGGACCATAATCTATAATGCGACCAAGTTTCAGCAGATTCAGCCCAGTGGTTCTGATTTTATACGCTGTGCCTAGCTTTTATTGAGTATAAGTACTATTACTCACTGATTTATGCATATGAGCTTGGCTGTTTTCGAACAAAACCTGAGGTTTTGTCATAGCAAGCTCATTGTGTCATGAAGTGTCTTTTCGCCATCCGGCGTCCGCCATGCTAAAACCTTAACATGAACCCATTGTACCCACATATTTTTTCGTACCCATTTTTTTCGTACCCAAATATTTTTCGTAATCAAATGTTTTACGTACCCAAATTTTTTTTGTACCCATTTTTTTCCTACCAAATTTTTTTTTCGTACCCATTTTTTTCGTACCCATTTTTTTTCGTACCCAAAATTTTTCGTACCCAATTTTTTTTTTCGTACCCATTTATTTCGTACCCAATTTTTTTTCGTACGCAATTTTTTTTCGTACCCACATGTTTTCGTAGCCAAATTTTTTTTCGTACCCTTTTTTTTTGTACCCAAACTTTTTCGTACCCACTCTTTTTTTTACCCAAAATTTTTCGTACCCAATTTTTTTTCGTACCCAAATTTTTTTCGTTCCCATTTTTTTACTACCCAAATTTTTCGTACCCAAATTTTTTCATACCCAATTATTTTTTGGTGCCAATTTTTTTCGTACCCAATTTTTTTTCGTAGCCAAACGTTTTCGTACCCACATTTTTATATTCTTACCCATTTATTTTTTTCGTAATCAAATGTTTTTCGTACCCAATTTTTTGGTCGAAATAATCGGTTTTCAATTTGATTTGATCTCCCCACTCATTCCATCCCGCGAAACCCTTAAGGTGTCGCAACTCTGGTAAAAAGAGGACACAATAATATTATTTTAAATGTCGGGAAGACCTGCTACGTAGCAAGGCTTCTACAGAACGCTCTTTAAGAGTACCGCTCGTAACAAAATGTCGGCTATATGATCCTAAAACAACTTACGGCAATGCCCACATCTGATCGCGTGGTTTTCCGTTCACGGAACACCCATAAGTAGAAGTTAGGAGATACTGTAACTGTATGAGTGGATAAACATGAGCCGGCAGTGTTGCTAAAATTATTGTGCAATCTCTCCGTACATTAGCGAGGCATGTGAGTTCACCGATGCGACTTGCAACACTAACGCTGTGAGTAACGAAGTTACCCGCAAATCAACCAATGTAGTGTGCAAGATGTATTGTGTCCGCTGCAAATGAGTCTTATATGTAGAAGTGACAACAACAACTCTACCTTCTGAATCTCTCCCGCATTTGCTGAGCGGCGGTGCGCTTAAACACGCAATACCACGCCGAAAATGACTTAAGAACCATTCGGCTGGAGAAGTTTATTTGGTCCGACGAATTCGTAAAGACCATGGAACAATTATGGAAATTCAATTTGAGAACTTTGCAATCTTTAATATTTCAAAAAATAAGCAAATGTAACAATTCATTATAATTTCAAATAACAAGCACCATGTGAATGTTTTATAACTGTTTAAAGAACACTTACTCGGAAAAACTTGTATTACCGTACATCACACGAACATCAATGTAATTTTGACAAGTAACGTTTAAGCTTACTTCTGTTTTATGATGATAAAAACTGCTACAGTGATGACAGCCAACACAACGACACCGAGCCCAATGCCGATGTACACAAATGTCGACGATTCCGTAGTCGATGAGGCAGTCGATTGTGATGCCGGCGCTTGAGATGTTGACGCCTCTACAATTTATTCAGAGCATAAAAAACGGAACCACTAACATTTCATATTTCAAAGAATTACCTCTCATGCGTGACCATTTCCTCTCTACAGAACACATTTGCGTTTCTTTTGTACAAGTGTTACTTAAATTATAACATTATAACATTTTGTAATAAACCGACAGAGAAAAACATACAATAAAAGCAGTGGATGTATAAGTTACAGATCCCATAATCGACTGTTTTATGTTAAATACAGTCAGTTTTATAAGGGATTCACATCAAGGCATGTTTAGCAAAACATAAAAAAAGCGACTAGAATCCAAAACATGTATTGGGTGTACAACCTTGGTAATATGTAAAATATAGTATTTACTATTTTGTTTTCGCATCATTTTCCGCGGCGTCATGTCAAATTTGTAAAGGTACACATTAAACCAATCAAATAAATTTAAAAAAAAAAAACGTTATTGTCTATGATAAAACAAAATCTGCGCATACGAAATTTGGTTATAGTCAAAAGCTTAAGCGGACAAATAAACGAGGTCTCTCCTATTCATCGAAATATGTTTTTTTTTAATTGTTGGCATATGAGTGTAGAAATACTTGAAACTTATAAATTCACTTTTGGTTCTGTAAATGGTTTCCCTTTTTGAGGTAAGGTTTCGCATATAGACTGGTTTAACTTGTTACCGGTTTGACTTACTTTCGTTTATTTATGTTATAAATCTTACTGCTGCGAAATAGGAGAACAGGTTTAAAATGCTTTTTATGAAGCAAGCATACTTAAAAAAAGACAACACAAAGAAATGTAAATCATAACAAAATAGCTTTGTATAGTTAACAAATTCTATATTTCTTCAAAAAATATAAATACATAAATAAACTGATTACAACGCCTCAAAAGGCACAATGCAAATCTTATATTCACAATATACTAAATATGTTCCTTATATATTTCAATGTAAATGGACAACATTAAGCGATAATAGATGCAACAGTTTGCACAGGGAGTGCCCAATAACCATACATTTATTAAAGGACATTCTAAGCTGAATCGATTTAAGCAATAAAAACATGTGGTATGTTCAATCTAAGACAAAACTCGACACAGATCAAAATCAATTGTATGTGCGACTCTTTTTTCAGCCGCGTTATGGTGAAATGTCACCTCTTTCAGTGCAATGTTTTACTAGAGTCTCTAACTGTCATATTTCAGGGATTTAGTTTTCGAACATCTATGCTTACCCTATCAATATCTCCAAAATATTAAACCAGATAAACGATCTGAAGTGTATAACGTACATTGGAGTAAAATGTAATGATTTTTTTAGAAAGTATATCCCTACATTTCTCAATGATTTAGTATAATGCAACCATAACACAACGTGAACAGTAAATATTGCAAAAATAGGCACTTCTTGATAATTATCAACTTTATTTCAATGTTGAACTTCAGACCGATTTTTCAAGTAGAATTTGCTTTAAATGCATTAAATAATAACACCCATTGAGCCACCTGGCTTTCACTGTCGGCGGTTTAATTTATAAAGACTTTTCAAGAGAAAAACATAACCCGAAATAATGCAAATCAGTCGAAACACAAATACACAAATCAAAATCGACTGTTTTTGCACCTTGTTTTTCTCGGCCGATTTATATTGGAATGTCACCTTTTAGGGTGCTTTTGTACAATAGTATTTTATTTAATTATATTTCAGGGATTTTTAATTGAATACTTAAGCTTACCTTTTTAATTTCTCCAAAAGATAAAACAAGAAGAGCATTTTAAGTGAAAAACATGCATTCGAGCTTAATGTGACGATATTGTTAAGTGAATACAGCCGAAATTACTCGATTATTTAATATAATGTAACCACATTCCATGAAGACCGTCGCATTTCAGAGCGTCGCCCAATTAGCCATTGCCCAACTTTGATATAGCCATTATCTCCCCCGCATATGTACTAGGTTTAATTTAGAGCGGCGCTGTGATTTCAAAAACGTGTGCAGAAGTTATTTAAGAATTTGCAATCAATGTGTTATATTTTATAATTAAAACAAGAAACATGTCAAAATAAACGAAACGTTTAGCTTTTGGGGGGGGGGGGGGGGGCTATGGATAAATCGTCATATCTGACAACGTAATGGGATTTTAATGCGTGGTATTTTGTAAAATATTGATCCACCTACTATTTTTAATTCTAAAATAATCGTTAGTATTTATATTGGGAAATAGTCGATTATTTTTGTAATTAATTATTAAATGACCGATATCTGTAAAAGTTTGAAAAAAGTTGAATGAAAACTGTAAATTGCATAAAGAAGCTGCATTTCACAATGCTTTGAAATTCAGTAAAAATCATAATAGATGTATTGCTCCGATATTCATCATTTTCAATAGGGTTCGAGTAATACTGATATAAAAACACTAGACGAGTTTGAAAAGATTCAGACGAAAGTTGTGAAATCTTTTAAACAAGTGGAAATCGTTTATTTTGTCAAATTAAATAGAAAAAATCTGGACTTATTGTCCCGATGTTTCTCATTTTAAATGAGGTAAAAATGCTCATTGATATGAAGACACTGTAAGTTTGGAAAGAATCTGATGAAAAATGTTGACATTATCACATATCCAAGCAGATTTTTGCTTTTATTTTTAAATTCAAAGAGAAATAATTCTGGCTTTATGGTCCGATATTGCTCAAATAGAGTTTGGGTTGGGTCCTCATTGATAAAAAGACCTGTGCAAGTTTAGGAACAATCGGATGAAAATTTTGGACTTCGAACAAGGATTTCAAAATTTCTAAGGAAGATAACTATGGACGTAATGGTCGGATAATGCTAGAGAGCCCATACCACCTGGATAGTAATACGTGTCGCGCTTCGCGCTCTATATGTGGTTCTTAAAAAAAACTCAGAGGAGTGCTTGACTCTAGGGAAACGGGTTGCTGGAACACATCTCCTCCTTGATAAGCGGCTGCTTCATTTATCGCAACTCACTGTTACAATCAATAATACGTGTCGCGCTTCGCGCTCTATATGTGGTAGGGATAGTATTAAGGGCCTATGAGAGACAAACATAAAAATGCATGGAAAATATATGTGTTGTTTGCATTTATTTGTTAATATAAAAACACGTGTATTTTTATAACATATTTAAGTGATGTAAGAAATTTTAATTAACGTTGTCACCACGTTGCATCTATTAATTTTAATAAAAATGTCCAATTGTAGTAAAATGGATTTTGAAATGTCTACATAAAATAACGCTTTTTTATATTTATTAACCTGACTGAAAAAATTGTCAGCCGCCGAACTGTTCCATTCGTGCCGGAACCCGGGATTGAACCTGGGGCCTTTAGATTACTGTTGCGTGAACAACTTCAGTATAACGCTCTCCCAACTGAGCTATTCCGGCTGACATTCACTTTTGTACTGCTATTTGGTGAAGTTGTGTATATCGATCGTTATTACATGTCTATTAATAAACTAATACATTGTACGTTTTCGTACCACTACGCCTTCCAATAAACTTGCTTGCGCGATAGGTCGTCAAATATCGTACTACAGTGATTCTCCACTAAATAAGCAAATTAGAAAAAACACAAAATAAATAAATTTTGATTATGTTTTGTTTTTATACAAAACATAATTTGTTTTTATACAAAACCAGAAAGTTTCGCGTATTTGACCAGTCCCTGTGATCTTTCCCATGTGATCAGTTGTGGATAGGTTATTTATTAAAACAATTAGCTTTGCATTATCGGCAATAAATGTTATAATAAATGTAATAGGCACAAATGCAGTACTTATTTACAAAAATTTACACAAAACATCACCCCTATGCAAGATATTCTTAAAACAAAAATATATACATTGATCCGTAAAATAACTTCTCCTCCCATAAGCGAAAAAAAATGCATTACATACTAGTCGCCGCACTCCAGTGCAACGCCAATAATCGGTAAGAAAACTTAAAAGTATCGCTGTTAACATTCGGGTTCTCATTTGATTGTATAAATTATTGTGATATTTGAACACAGATCGAAAAATATTTATCGATTGGTAGCTAGCAAATACTTAAAAATAGTATTTACTTCAATTGTACCTATTGCATAAGATCAAAACACAACTAAATTCGTTTTAAAAGTAATACAACACTTTTAAAACGAATTAAGTTGTGTTTTGATGCCATATGATCGTGATGTGATCGTCTATAAAGTTATGTAGTTTATCGATATTTTATACATTGGGTATTGAGTAAAAAGACATGAATTGTTTATGGTGTATAAGAAAGATGTTAAGATGTTTAAAATAAAATAAAAAGTAAAGCTCAATTGAACATTTAATTTGTTTCCAATTAAAATTCGGATTCATCGTGCTTATAAAAGGCAATATGTACGTTATACAATTTTTCCGTAGGGCTCATTTAACTCTCCAGCATTGCTCGAATAATATTAATTACGCGATTATTTTCCTATATTTTCGTGTTTTTTCCATTATTCAAAGTGTCAGTGCGGCCTTTATTCATCCATGTACAAGATGTCATTGTGTTATAGGACACTGTATGATACAGACTTTAAAAAAAAGTATTGGCTATAAACGTCAAAGTATTAAACCATAACAAATAGCCAATAACCCATAGAGTGGTGCAAGTTCTTACCCCAGGGACATAATTTGATGAAACAAAATTATTAGAGAACCACCATATAATGTCGCTCACAAAATATTTAACTCCAGACCCTTGCGGTTTCAGATAATCTGTACGTTTCGTAACAACAGTATCGACATATTTATGTTGTTTTTGTTGCGAATTCAATGTTTCAATGTCCCACTTTAACAGGGGTCATATAAATGACACCTTGACCTATTTGCTTTGTCGAGCGTCATTTAACTGCATTTCGCTACATATGAAATAATTTACTCAATTGAAATGATAAAGAGATACAGTGTTTTAATATTTAACATATGAGTGATACTATTTGAGATATTTCAATTAAAAAACAGCGTTAATATTGCACAAAATAAATTTCCGAGGCCCTGCGTCACCCCTTTTACACGCGCGATACAGTTTGTTGAATATGCATTCGATTGTAAGCATCAACTTTTAAATTTGTAACATGTATGAAATTATAATCAAGTTACTGTTTGTGAATGTAATGTTAAAACGATGCACCTACCGTATATTTGTGTTCTGCAGTTGAGATCAGCTCGAATGACGCTTGATATGCTACGCCCCTTCAGTTTCACGGGCTCATTACACACGCCTAATGTAAGCTTGGGCGGGCCGCCTTGTACTATCTCAATCAGCTGGCAGTCGCAGATTAGCGGGTTGTTACCTAGATCACTGGTTAAACAACATCGTTTTAACGTCATCACTTTAAATGTTTTTAGACATTTTATGAGACCCTGTGAAACGCGAATAAAACGATACGTTCCTTACCAAGAATAGCCCCCTTATACTACAGTTTGTAAATTAGGACCTTTTGAAAAAATCTAATGACTCAAGTATAAAAACCGTTGTAAGATGAATGTTAACTAAACAGCAGTACGGATGTCAGGTGCACAAACGGTCTTGAATATTGCCATTGTTCAGTCTTCAGAGCCTGTAAGCAGTAGGGCTATGTTTTGTTAGGTAGAACATATTAACGATCTTTCCAAAAGTATGTAAAATCATCGCCACCTTGATAGTTGGATACATAAGATAGATGGAAATCACTTTATGAACGCGAACTCTTTTTAAGGGAAGCACTGTGGGAAGATTAGGTGGACCCATGATCGCAACTTTTTGCATCTTCCACAGATAAGTGGAAGTGTATTGTATGCTCGCTTGTCTCTTATCGCGTTGTCGGCAGCTGGTTACAGCTTAAGGAACGGAAATAAGAGGGGTCTCGCGGAACCCTGATTTTGCTCTCTACAGCGTTCGTCCATAGTGGAATCAGTAATTTAACAAATTTGTGCACTGTTATTAAGTTTCATTTTGGTACTCCATAATTACTAAACTGGAAATCCATGATTGTTTCACTCATGAAATAATGTTTGAATCATTAGCTGTTAACCAACTAGTCATTGCGTGTTCTCTTAATACAAAAAAAAATAATTATTTCATACTCAGTGTTGACCATTAGACACATTTCTACCTAAGAGAGACAAGAGAGTTTAGAAATAAAAATGGCCAACGTAAGACCGACTTTCAAACTGCTCAGCAACATATATTTATTTCAAATGTAAATCCATATCGGAAAGCGTAAAAAATATAAGACAGAAAGTCAAAAGCACATGATTTTGAGAAACCGTGGAACATTGTATACATAAAAACACCGTACGCACTGATTATTTTGAAGAACAAACAAACACCACTATCGTTGAATCAACGGTAAAAACTGAAAACTTGTTAAATTCTAACTGTCTTGTTAGATTCAAATTATGTACCAATTATTTTATTTATGTGTAAACAATAATAGGCTTCCAGATAACATCATTCGTGTGTTGGTAATGTAAAATATGTGTTCATTAACGGGCGAACAAATCATAAAAAATAACTATCAAACAAATAACAGAATTCAACCGAATTATAGCAATGTAACAGGTACTTACATGGTCAAATTTTGCGTTTCTCTCGATGTTGTCGGAAACTGCGTAATGAGATTCTCGTTGAGATTCCTGGGTTGAAAAATTCCAGCGTACAATATTAAGTGATACATTGTATTACATTTCGTAGCATATGACTTGTCATGAAAAATACATCCATGACTAGGCATGACCATGCATAAATTAATCTCGTTAAGAAACATACTAAATATTTTGGTTCTACATTACGCTCAGAAGAAATTCTTTACTAACACACAATTTGTGTTCGTAATTCAATAATTAATTGAGTAAACTTATATTGTTGTTTTTTTTTTGCAATTTGGTACAATTATAATTGACTTGCTGATAATTTCACAAATAAATCTCGTTAAATATAGTTTCATTTAGGATCTATATAAATATTCTGATCGATAATGACAAATTAAGGTAGCGCACCTCTAATGGGCACATATCCAAATATAATCTAATTAATTATTTTCTTAATCAGCATCATTTCACTGAACTACTTGCAAATTTGTAGGTAGGCTTTCCATGCTTTTTAAAAAAAATATACCGATTTTTTCAAAACCACCCCCACGCTCGGCTTTTGTCCAATTTATTTTCACCCCTGGGGTATATAAAAGTTCCATAATTCATTCAAATTTCCAAATATGGGCATGCAGTTGGTGTGTACAGATGCTGTAAAGGTGTTTAAAGTTTAAACAAGATGAAATAAGTATTCTTTTACAGACGTTTATTTTTTTCAAATTTTTATCTATGGAAGAGCGCCATGAAATGTAAGTGATTTCAGCCAAGTAAAAATTGGGTCGGTTAAAAACAAAGTGTCATAAAATTCATAAAATTCAAAATAGTATCATTTAAGTCATATTTTAAACTTAGTTTTTATAGAAACACTATATACAGCAAAAATACCAAGAAATAGACAGATTTACCGTTTACTTTTTGAAATAAAAATAAAAATGCAACATGCATGGTTCGTATTTTCAACATTAAATCACCCAATTTCGCCATAACGTTGTTTTAATTTTAATAATTGAAGAATGTGCATAAAAATTGCAACATATTTAACAATAAATAAAGCTTATATGCCATATTAAATCAAATTACGTTAGAAAATAAATAAAACGCGTCGCAAAAAAGTATACGTCGTCGGCAGGATTCGAACCTGTGCGGGAATATCCCAAAAGATTTCTAGTCTATCGCCTTAACCACTAGGCCACGGTACCTAATAGTAGGCTCTTCAACCTTCGAAGAAATCGCGGGAAATCATTAGAGGTGCGCTACCTTAATGTCTTTATACTTTAAAATGCTATAATTAATTATTTACAAAAATCGTGTATTAAAATGCATTCCCTTTATTAATTTGCTCTGATAATTTATATTTAGAACATAATCAAGTGGTAATAATTTTTGTAACATCAGTAGGTTCTCGCTGCATGGGTCTTATATTAACGGTTAATATTTATTGATATTTAGCAGAGTTTAAATTTCATTCCTATGTTAATCATACGAACGCTTGTAAACATGCGTTTGCAAACTTTGCAGATACCCAGTAAACGAATCGTGGCACCTGCACAAAAACTGCTACGAGACAAGCAATTAATTATGTGGTTTTTAAGCGACATGAATTTATGTTTACTCTTTTATGAACCTTAATATAAAGTACATATGCAACGAACAGTCCATATAATATATTACTCATATAATTTAATCACAATTATTATGAATAATTCGGCAGTATTTGTTAAAATGGTTTACTATGAACGCTTAACACTGAATTTCGTGGACAAATCAACCGGAGATTATTTTTTTAACAGAGAATGCTAAGGTAAATACTCACAAGTGATTTAAGTGATTGAGGTGTGTAAATGCATTGGCATCAATCTGTTGAATTTTGTTGTTTCCTAAATTTCTGAAATACAGAACAACCCACACATGTTATAATATTATCTTATGCAATACCAACACATCCAATGGCAAGTTAATTGCTGTTTGTCCTGTTTACATCATCATGTTTCGTTTAGCAAGCAAGGGCTTAACAACTATTTACATCGCCGATCACTTGTGACATCAGAAAGACCGAAGCTATACACATCGAATACCATAAGAGCTTATTACGGTAATTTCTATACTGACTGTGTCTTGTAAATGATTCATGTTTTTAGTTATCTTTACAAATCAAAATCCTTCGAGACTTGTTACGTTCTGCCTAATATGAAAGAGTCATATAGTTTCTTAGAATAAGGGAAAACTTAATTTATTTGTTTTTTTGTTATAGAATATTTATTTGTAACAACACATGTTTTTCATATAATTGCATAAAACATTTATACTATGAACATGTTCGAATGGGATTTGAACAAAAAACAAGGTCAACATTGGTGAATTATAGTACCCATCAAACGCCTAGCATGTGTTTTTGCATATAATATTATCGGAAAATTAAGACCAACATTAGGGGGGCTTATACCCACACTAATAGTTATCACAGTTTTGGATATTTTGTATGCCTTGTATGCGGTAAAAAACTTAATTGAGGAAAATATATAAATGTTTAACGAAACAGTGCTGTATATAAATCTTCAATCATATTTGGATATTTGAGACAAAATAGGAAGCAAATATGTGTTCCCTATAGTATCAGGAAAATGTAAAATCACGTGTGAGAAAAGCATACGCTAGGCATTAATCTTCTATGCCTAATGTTCAAGTGCGGTATGCGGCCATTAATCGGCGGCTGGTGTGTACCCATCTGATGCCAAAAATTCTACACACTCACAAGGATTATTATGTTTATTAAAAAAAACGATTTATGCCAAAGTATTTTCTGTCAACTTGGTTTGACAAAGGATATTTAAGAAATATTCAGTTATTAATATAAATGCAATTACCAAATATATTAATATTATAATAAATCTCGAAGTCAGACTAATTGCTTATAAGGGTTTAAGCTTAACGTAATGTATTATGGTTAAACCCGCAATCCAATAAATGAGTTACTTAATTTGAGGAGCACACACTCTCTCTCGGGATTGTAAATTTGAAGAACCAAACATAACATTTCAATTACACCGTACCGCATCAACACTCGGTTTTAAAAATGAGAGGCGTTTGATCATATAAAATTTAAAATAACTTTACGCCATTACGGCATCTACATAACATTATAAAAACAAACAGCATGCATTTGCTCAACTGTATGTGTAATGAAAAGTATTAAACTCGACAAAAACGCCTGAAGTCTTTTGTAAGATGTACAAATGTGTTTTGCGCGTTAACGATATAATTCACTTAAAGGTTTGTTAACATCGTACTTCACAGCACTTATTGATCGGACGAATTTCAGTTCAAAAGAGCATCGCAAGTATATTATGAACGTTTATCGTCGTCAAGAACCACTTCACGTCGTGACCTCAAACTTTAAAGAATAGACTTCTTAATCACTTTCAAAGAAAGGAATTCGTTTTATCATAAACTAGTATTTAAGGCAAGTAAACAAGTGCATGAACGATGCAGGGTAAAACATACAGCGCAACATAAACCGTTATAATGATCAAAATTGGGGTCTCCACTGGAACAGTCAATCCAATGTATTTGGATATCAAGACAGTAAAAAAGCGTACCGAACCTCATACTCGTCTGAATTATGAGGTAGTTATTAAATGGAAAATAGATACAAAAAAAATGCATATACGGTCGAACGGTTTAAAGGGGCCGTCACCCAGATTAACGAAAATTTACGAAAAAAGAAATGATCTAAAATACCTTATTTTTTACAATTATTAGTTTATATTGATAACAATATCACGACTGGTATATTATGTACCATAACAACACATACACTATAAATAAACTCGATTAATAGTTCTTAGCCCTTTATTCAGTTGTGAACATAAAGTGTACAGGTCCATATCGTTATTTAAATTAATTGTTAATGAAATATTTCCTATTCCATGTAATTCTCCACGTAACTAATAACGTTTCCAAGACACGACAAAATCCGTGTAAATTACCAACTGGGCCCTGAAGATAAACCGCTTGCGTCTCTCCTATGGGTTAAATACTTATTGTTTAGTGTCCATAGCAGCATTGCTTATATACATGTATCGTTACATAAACATGTCAACTTGATGGATCAGACTACCTCGTTGAACTTGCATATACTGGCGTATTTACCATCTGGCGAGTGCACATACACGACAACAAACATCCATTTATCATGTAATCTGGTCACGACCTATAATTAAAACGGACTGAAGCAAGTTGGACGCGTGCATCTGCTGTCAACAAACTTATTTGTCTGCGGCCACACTTACGTAGCCACAGGGCATGCATTATAGCGAACAACATCTAAACATCCATTATACGACAATTACATTTCTTGTAAAAAAAATCATATTTCAGTATATTCGGTAATACAAATTCGCGATGTGAAATCGAAAGTACATCACGAAAATAGGTGACATAACGATATTCACACTATAAATAACTAAAGTAGATTGATCATTTTATATATAAAATGTATACAATTCATTACGCATGCACAATTTGCATTCCTGGGTTTAACACATGATGATGATGATCAATCTACATGCGTTATTCATAGTTAACTGGTAGTTACCTGGTACACATACCCAGTAAAATTTTATTACCGAATATACTGAATACACTGAAAACTTAACAACTTTTGCAAGTAATTGTATATACCAGTCGTGATTTTTTAATCAATATAAACTAATAATTGTAAAAAATACGGTATTTTAGAACTTTTCTTTTTTCGTGAAATCTGGTTGACGGCCCCTTTAGGAATCGTTATGAGCAGGTACATATACATACTAAATGATTAATGGCTTCCTATTAAGTATTTAGTAGGAATCACTGACGTTTAGAGAATACCTACTAAATGGTTATTACAAACGCACATTTTGCTAAGTGCGTTTTAATTAGTTAGTAGGTACTTACGAACTATTTGTAGTGACCTACCTATTCTGAGTTTTAATTTGAGTTCTAAGTACAACATAACACTAAACCTAGAATTTGTCACAAAACACATTTATTTAATTAACAATAAACTTCATAGCATGTAGTTCAAAAAATAAATTTGACATAAGTGAAATTAAATACCTTAATGATTAATTATACACCAGAACAACATAATTTCAACTGACTGAGGCAGTCGGACCAATTTTATTAATGAAAACTCCATGTTCCTTTTCCTCGGAATAATAAGGACCAGGTAACACGTTTCTTATTTTAAATTTAAACTTAATAAGATAGTGGCAGTTTCGAACTACAGGCATAGCCGACTGCCTAGAGCTTTGAGTCCTAAATTGTGTCCCTTCGTTACTACGTACAATTCTTAAGACCATTATACAATACAATCTGAAATATAAGGTCCATCGGGACAAAAATAGTTTGGCTGTCGTATTAAACAAACCAATAGTCAATATATTATCATATGCAAAGTGTAACCAGGCATTGTTTTATTTTAAACGAAACACATTAACTCTTTGAAAGATATCCGGAATGGGTACGCAGCTATCACCGCTGATTACAGTATATAACACAAGCATATCTATATAATACATTTACTAGTCGTATTTTTTTAATTACACTTTAAACATCGTCAAAAAAAACTATTAAAGTTTTTGCGTTGCTCAAATGCAAGCTAGACCAATAAAACGTCGATGTTTGGATTTGTACGTAAATTCAATATATTAGCCGGAGATTACCGCAGGTGCTACGCATTTTAAAAACAAAACACAAAAGTTTCCCAGATGGGTTGTATGATGTTCACTCAGACAATCAGAAATCTTCGAGCGACCCGATCCTATCCGAAACAAAACAAATGTAACGTATTTCGTAATTGAAACGATAGGCTGTGAGGTGGATAAAATCACAAAATCATAACTTCACATTAGTTATTTGTACTAAATTTGCAGTTTGAAAACGTCGTACAGTTCTGCTTTGTTTAGCACTCCTTCAAATACACCTTTGTCTATCGTTTCGAGATTGTTGCTGTAATAAATCATTACAAACTTCAACTAAAGCGATTACTTTACCACAATGAAACACTTGATCAAATATTGTAAATAAGCTAAGAGTTGTTTAAAACTCATTGACCAATGCATTTATATTTTAAAGACTAAGATGTGTCTGTAATCAAAAACCGCATGTAGCAATACAGTGAGTGACCCTTCGTTTATCCGGATCTCGATAGTCCGGAAATCTTGCGATCCGGACGAAAGTCAGGGGGAACGGATTTATTATGTAGTATTTTGCCCCGTTAGTACGGAATCTCGCGTCCTGATCCGGACGTAGATTTCGCGACACCGATCTTTGTATTTAGCTGTAATTATGTCTCGTTAATCCGGATGCTTCCTAACATGGGAGCTTAATCGACCACCCGCCGTATAAAAAAGCGAAACCACCGAGGCGTGAAGTATTGTTGTTTTAGGCTTAATCGCCAACCTTTTACCACTTAGATGCGTATTTTGGCGCATTTGTAGTCCTTTTTTGGATCTGTGTTGGGAGAATAAAGCGCGACCCAGTTAACATTTTTAAGGATCTCTTTTGAAATATTTTACCATTTTTAATGGGATAAAGTGGGGCTCATTCGTAAGAGTTTTCTATAGGTATCATGATCTTTTTAAACAAATAAGTATTTGTTTGAACGGTTAGAAAAATGTCGGATCAGTGTGGGGACTTCATATTACAAACGCGCGGTTGCACTTTACTGAAAAAATACTTATTTGTTTTAAAATATCATGAAACCTATAGAAAACTCTCACGAATGAGCGAGCTCTCCTCTTTATCCCATTGAAATGGTAAAATATTTAAAAAGACATCATTAAAAATGTTAACTGGCTCGCGCTTTATTCTCCCAACACAGATCTTAAAAAGTCACGTGGTATAGGCACCATGTAATAGGCGTGTCTAAACATGATTCTAGTCCGACTTTAAACTTAAATTGATGTTGGCATAACGCAATTCATCTTAAAGGACACACATGGTAAGATGTTTGATTTTTTTAATGTCTTTAATGAGCTTAACACGCGACCAATTAAGACGCTTATTACAATCGGACCGTCATCACAAAACTGTAAATCACTTAAAATGACATGCTAGTTCAGAAAATTTAACAGTTTTCTTTTAGAGTTTTGCATGTT
>NC_068362.1:59844313-59914313 GCF_020536995.1 Dreissena polymorpha
TCAAGGGCTTAACAATTTTGCTATAACCAAATGGAAAATTTTGAACAATCTCAAATTGAAAGAAATTGCAGACGACATATAAAATTGTAAATAAATATAAAGAAATAGGTTTTGCTGGGTAGAAATCATTGTGATAAAAGAGATATTGCTCATCAATAACAAGATTTTGTGAGTTTTGTGCAGACGACTCTAGAAATCATAGTTTTACATAGAAATACACAGCTAGGTATCATGGTTTTTTGTTTCTTCCTTCCTTAACAACTACTGTCCTTGTACCGTTTTGATTAATGTGTTCGTTTTGGCAAACCGAATCTTTTCATACATTTGTATATATTGATTCCTTCTACCCATTTTGAAAGCGTGGCACTCGCTGTGCTCCGTAGAAAAAACGTGCATTACAAATCGGTCGAAATCACGTGAAGAAGTAAAAAAACCTGGTATGTGTATACACATACCTGAGAAAACACATCGTTATTTTGACACTTGGTCGCGACTAGTAAAACAACTGTTAACATTAATCGGGAAGAGATCGCGCTTAATAACAGAAATGATCACACAGAGATATAATCACTAACCCCATTTCAAATATTTTCCAGCTGAAAATTTTCCACACACGTCTTTTTTTAGTGTATTTGTATTGTTTTTCTGGAGCCGAAGTGCATCTCACATAATATCCATCCGACTTCCGTTGTTTTCACTTTCGTTATTAAAAACTTCGTTTAAAAGAATTATTTCTACATTTAGGTTGTTGAAGCGAATTATAATTATATATTATCAATAAAATAGGATACCGTGATGAATTGAACGGAGTTTCGTATCGATCTTTCTGTCAGTCTGTAAGTGTACTATTTTGTGCGCAATAATACAAGTACATGTGATTCGACAACAATTGTAAACATTGGCAAAATGCTTCTTACAAAGTTATTTTTTTGGAGTGTTTATGAGGTCTGATCATGCAGTTTGCACACATCAACGGAAAGATTACAATCCAATGCATTTGTCATCGTCAACCGTTTGGAATGTCAATTAAGCGATGAGTGAGTTTTTAGCATGTTTCTTTCAATTTTATTAATCTAAAAAAGGCTGCCCCATCGTCATGAAATGACATGTGTTCGAGTTTTGATATTTCTAGATATGTAAAAATTTTTTTTACTATTTAAGCGTAATTTGCCCTCATCAATATCGATATCATTAACTAGTTATATAATTTTCCGCCGAAATACGTTGAATAAACATCATTCAGATTTTTGAAAATAATGTATATTTTTGTGTTAAAATCGCTTTGTATTTTAATTGATTTTGTCGATGGTATGAGATTTTGCTGCACAAAATTGGTAGCAGTTTGAAGGTAAACCATCCTTCTAAGCAAATATGTAAACATTTTCAATGTGGCACTCTTCGTTTAGTCAAATTTAAGTTCAATGCTAGGGGTCCCACATTTTTCAAACTGAAGCCTCTACATGAACCTTAACATGGCAACATCAGCTTGGTAACTGTGCGTGTACTTTACAATAACGTGTGTGTCCCTAGTCCGGAGAAACCCTTGTTAAGGACGTTACGTCACTGAAAAATGCGCACTTAAAGTTAATATATATTTAACGCGGTCTTATGGCGTTTTGGCCAGCGCAGCTTAAGCCCAGGCTGTGCAATTGCTCCATCTGGTTAAAAGCTGCGCTATCCGCTATAAATCACGCAAGGTTTCGCGGTCTCATTAGTTATTTTCTGACAAGACTGAGAGAGATATTATCATAAGTATTATGCAAACATTCCAAACACAATAATATCGAAAATGATCGAAACAAATCATTTTGTTGATTTTTCTAATGAGTTTAATATTGATAATTTATTTCCGATGTCTCACAATTAACATCGTATTATTCATAATGAAACAAAACTGAACTTGAATCGAATGTTGATGCATATAAAAAAAAGATTTTTTTCTTTTAATATTTGTATTTGCTTTACATAATGAAATAATGGTTCTATAAAATGTTATTGGGTTTATCCGTTTTTCTCCCGTTGATCTTATTATGATCAGACATCTATTAAGGTTGCTTATTAATCGCCTCAAGTGTTGTTCTGCACGCGACAATGTGTGTACTTCCAATTCCTGTTTAGGTCTCGCTGCGCCATCGCTAATGCATCTATTGGTTATCTCTCCCATTTGAGCTTTAAGGTGAGCTATTTTTACGCGATTATTACGAAGCACACAGCGGACAATTTTCATTATGCAAAACAGTTATGCAAAGTATACTCTTCCGCGAACTCTTTCTCAACGCTGATGCGGTTCGAGTGCAAACTATTGAATCTCAAGGAAAATACCAACCGTCCTCAGTCCTCGATTTTTGAGAGATTTGCACTTGTGAACACCTATTTTCAGAACCCTTTTATTAAAATTAGTTGCTCGCAAGCGAACAACTAAAAGCGGATAGGGAAATACCATAACAAAAGAGAAACTCAGATCCATCTTATAAATCAAAGCGCTTAAGGCACTGAAGTTGTTCGCTGTTGTCGTCATTGATTAGCTTGTGCGCATTGCACAGGCTAATCTTATTTGACATGCATAAAGCCCCGTTTTCCCTGAAAGCAGCCAATATGTACAGATTTGAATGATAAACACTAGACTGGCAAATGTCGTCTTACAAGCTTGTAAATACACTCACTGCAGAAGTAGAGCAGACGCTCCTAAGCATTCGTGGTCTGCAGTGCAGACAGGCAGCGGTAATCGTTCCTAGCATAGTGAGTTGCGGAGCTTAGCGTTGCTAAGGCTTCTAAGCACATACTGATTTGCAAAATATGCTCTGTAAATTTAGTCGGCCGCTAACGCGACCAACTAAAAATGGGTATTCTGAACCATTGGTAGCACTATTTAAATGAGCTTACATAAATAAGGTTCTATTAAATATCGTATTTTGTATATGAAAACGATGGACACTGATGTTCATGTTTAAACCAAATAGACAATTACAATATTATAACTTGATATGCGTTTTATTAACTGGATTTTGACTATGGATATGACTTACAATTCGACTAAGTTAGGCACTTCTTCAAATACACCGTCGTCTATGGTTTCGAGATGGTTCCACATTAAACTCCTTTAACAAAATCAAATGTAAACTAAAATAATCAAAGAGGATTATACTGCTATGAAAAACTTAATCAAAGACTAAAAATGAGCTAATAATGTTTGAATATTCATCTATCTGAATATAGCAAAAACTAGAATGTGGCTGTATTAAAAAACCACAAGAGCAACAGTCACTATATTTAACGGTTTCATTGCTTAAAAACATTATTACCAGATAGTGAACTTAATAAAGCTGTCTATAGTGTTATCATGAGACAAAGAACAACAACAGATTAAGTTCATCCGTTAAATCAATCAGACCACAGACTAACATGTATACACTGAGAGCTGGATTTTATGTATTTCGAGACAAATAATGTGTCTATTGTAACTCACAATTTTCGTAGTTGAGTCAAGCCCTTAAACCACTCCCGAGACATGTTGCGTAACTGGTTTCCAGGCAGGAACCTGAAGTAACAACAAACAACGTATTCGGACTAATTATTAAAACAATACAGGTTAACACATTCCAAAGGTTTCCGGTGTTGATTTAAAGAAAACCAAAAGTTTACAAAGTTCCTGATAATACAAGCAACACATGAGTTCAGGGAAACACTTGAATGGGCGAGACTAGTGGGGAGCCAATAGATTTCAAGCTAAATAAGATGTATACACACTTTTCAAAGACATGTAATTTCACCAATTACTTAATAATGCCGTGACTGTCTCGAAGCGATACAATCCACAGTTCAAGTTTGTACATGCGACTTTAAAGTATATGTTTGAATACATTTACAAAACGTCTTCAATTATGGGTTCCCATGCTATGGGTGTTTAAGGCTGACTACATTATTTGTGAACGGTTCAAATTAAATGAATAACACACATAATACTATAAACTTTTATCGTGTATGTTCAAATCAATTCATGACGTGGTTTTTCGTTCTTTCAAAACGTTACGAAGACTACAAAGGCTTCAAGATACATACACTGATGATTTTATTTAACTGGGAGAACATTAATATTCGCATCTATCATTTTAATATAATTATGACATACCGATGAAGCCACCCTAATTAACTTTTTCAACCAACACTTAGATATCGAACAATGTAAATATATATGTCTTCATTATTGTAAAATAGACAACGATACAAATTGATAAAACCAAAGTTTTTCCATGATTTTCTGTGTGTTACTGATCATAAATTACATGATCACATCATTGAAAAAGTAAATCATACTTAGGCCTTACACTCCAAAGTAAGGTCAAATGGGATAATCACATTAACTCAATTACTAATAATGCAAACTGGCACTACGATTTCTTCGCCGCAACCTACAAATTAGCTCATCAAAAGATTAAGTTTATACTAACAGGCAATAGTAAGGCCTAAACTAGAACATTCCTCCAGTGTTTGGGACCCTCAAAAGCTCAAAAAATCAACTGGAAAAACTACAACGACGTGCAGCCAGATTCGTAACAAACATATATCACAACAAAAGCTCATTTAATAATATGAAAGCCAACATGAACTTGCCAACTCTTAAAACACGCACACCAACATTCCGTCTGATCATGTTACATAAAATTATCCACCATATACTTGTAATCACTCCTCCCAGCGCCGTAGCCACGCTGAGGCACACCGAGACAGTTGCCTCGGCTAAAATTTGCAGAGCAATGTTGAGATTACGAGGAAAAAAAGGAAACACATATGTCAAAGAATAAAATCTATATAAGAACTTGAGGCAATTTAATGAATTTTAGGCACTAGATCTATGATATTCACAAACAAATATATTATTATTGACTACAATTGGTTCATGTTGAGGCCGATAATTATTAGAATCAAATAACTTCAATTGATGCCTAAATGGCTCAGTAAAATGATTTGGAAAATCCGTATGTTAAACATAGCGTCGCACTGTACACTTCGATGGTATAATCATGGTGGACATCAGAACGTACCGAGCTAGAATCGGGTGTTTTACGGCCAGGTCTGGTCTATTTTGGACCTAGACACACTTCGGGTGGTTGGCGTTTTCGACTTTATTGGTATTCTCGTCTTTATGGCCGACGTTTAGTTAAATCCGTGACCGTTTCAGGTGGAAAGAATTTTTGTTTACATTAGAATTTTCAAATTATGCTATCCCGCGTATTAAACTTTTTTGATATAAAGAAGTTCGAGTCTTTTCTTTTTAATAGTCAATGTTGTTGATGATAGACCCTACAGGAAATGATGACGCAGTGCTAAAAAAAATTTACACAAGAAAATTGAAAAAAAAATAGCCAGAGACTTTACTGATTTAAGTTAAATATTTGTACTTATGATAATCAGTACGTCCCTGTGACGCAATCGGTAACGCGTCAGACTCTGGATCAATTGACCACTTTTATATTGTCACTGTGTTGGTCCAGTGTTTTTCCAAATAACTTTTCCATCAATGATCCTTTTTATATGTGCTTATGATTGAAAACGCTTTTCATTTAATGTATTTAAACATTTTTGTAAAGACCATATAGTGCTTTCAAGCTCAAAATAGAAAACAATCGTCCATTAATTTGTTCACGTCGCACTTGTCTGAACTACAACATCAAGTTTGCGGAAGCTGATTTGATATAAACTCAAAAATAAAATTTATAAAACAAACTCATAACGAATACTATCTAAAGTAAATATAATGTACTTTTGTAGTAGAATGTCAATGGCATCGCTTTAATGTTTGTGCATAAACACATTCCAGGTGATCGAAAACAAATTCTTCAAATGTGGGATTCGACTGGAGACAGGAAAGTTGAATCATAGTTGAAGAATAATAAAATAAAAACATGTTGAAACAGTGAACAAGTTTTTCATTATATATGAAACATTATTCGCTAACATGTTTGATAGATCTGTTTACATCATATTATAAGGTAGATCTATATTATTTTAGTATTTCAATAATAAATATATAAAGCACATTCTATTATCCATATACATATTATGGCTTGTGTATTAGAGCTGCGTCTAAAATTTTTCTTTTTCTATGTGACTTCAAATGAATTATATGACTATTTTTCTGTAGTAAAGGTTTTAACATCATTGTCACGTCAAACACCGTTTATGGTAACAGAATCTAAAATTGACAATAAACTTGTTGCAGATTTGTTTGTTAACTTTATTGATACTAAACGGTCATATGTAGCGTCCACGATTTCGATAATTTAGGTATGAAATGTGATTTAAATGACCTTTTAAATGCACCAGAGACGTTCTAGGTATAAAACATTTTTATTTATTTATTTTTGTTTTGGGGGGGGGGGATGCCCCCGGACCCCCCTAGCATGACCTTAGATACTGCCTCGGCTAAAATTCGGGTCTGGCTACGCCACTGCCTCCAGATAATTTCCATGTTCCTGTCGATCGCCAATCAAGACTCAGCAATCACCATTGCTTTAGACACTTTAAAACTTACAAGACGAATATCATTTTATGTTAATATGCCCTGAATATTACGATATCAGTATTTTTACAAAAGGTCGTCACTATATCAATTCCTAAGCCTCATGAAGACATGTAATAAAAGAGAAGTTTTTAATTTGTTACAGAAGCAATATAACGCCGAAAGTTCAAATTGAATGTTGTTCAGAATACGAATACGGTAAACTGAATCGTTATGTTCCGCTAGTTCGATTGTGTGTTTGTATAGTAATAATATAATAAATGCTAATATAATTAGCATTATGATCCATGTGTATGTATACCATCTCTTTTTGAGTATATACTCCATTAGAAACATTTATGTTACATAACTAAAATCTGTCTTTATACAATTGTTAAAAAGACATGTCTGAGTGTAAAGTTTTCTTCCATATGTAATCCATACAATATAGTTGAGCTATTCCTTCTAGTTAATAGTATAATGATCCACATGATATACGCCCTATCAAATAAATACTTTGGAAAAAAGGTGATAATTTTGTGTTTTCCCACCACTGGCGTGTATTATACTTCATAGTATAACACTATGATTGTATCATCCCTTTGTTTTACATGACCTTATGTTATGTATATTATTATTTGGTTAAGACTGATGATGTACCATATACAGTTACATGTATAATAAATATATCTTCTGTTGTGTTCATTCATACCACAAACTGTGGTAATCAATTAATCATGATTGCTTTTAGCATTTTGCCCTCAATCGTATCATTTCGTTACTAAATACAAAATGTAAGGTTCATGAGAACAGATATCGAAATATATGTTTGGTCCGGGTATAACGTCAATCTATCTACATGAAAAAAAATGTATTTTAACCATATTTAGACATATCTTAATGAGCTTTAATACGTTTAGTTGTATGCAATATTGTCAACAGCTCGTAGTTTTTTTTAAAGAAATGTGTTTATTTTCCCGTATTTTGTTATTGAAAACGTTAAGCAGTGATGCCTGAATTAAATAGAAAATATATTTATATATGTATAGAATTGGAACTCTGAAAGCGTCTTACAGAGAGTTCATGCCCGGCATTCCGTCAAATAAACCGTCGTCTATGGATTCGAGCATGTTGGCTGTTAGATACCTATAACAAAAAAACATCACCTTAAGCAATGAAAAATAAAAAATACCACCTTGAGACGCTGAAATAAATATTTTAAGTAAGTTATGCATTCGCCTATTTTGTCTTAATATCGGAAAACAAGCAGGTGTTGATATTAAAAAATCGCATTTCGTAACGGTCAGAACGTTCTATAGATTAATTGATATACAACTATTTTTACAGAAAGACCAGAAAACCGCGCACACTAGCGGGCACTTATAAGACAAGGAAACACCACCATAAACAGTTATCCAATCAAGAATACCACCGACGGACACTTTTATACATGGACAACTTGACGAAATCTTTTTCACTACAAATCATGTGACTATTGCAACTCACAATGAGCTTATATTCGTCAGGTCTCTGAACGCCGTCCGAGAAATGTTGCTTATCCGGTTTGTAGCCAGTATTCTGAAGTAACAACAAAAAAAGTCGTATGATTAAACATTCAAGTAAAACAGGTTAACATAAGTCAAAGTTTCCCGATGTGAATTAAAAGAACACACAAGTTAGCAACGTTCTTAATTATACAAGCAACAAATGAAGATCATGTTAATCCATTGAATTGGCGGGTCAAGTGGTAAGTCAGTAGAGTGAACTCAAGCGAACACATGCTTAATTAGAGGTTTACATGTCTGCCGCTGGCTAGGTGAAAAGCAATGAGATCCAAAATTTGTCTATAAAGATGGGATACGTGTTTAAATGAAGACATGCATTTTGTTCAAATAAATATGGTAATTGGACCAAACCTTATTTGTTTATAAAGCAATTGAGTTTGTGCTTTTCGTTGAGTTTTCATCGTACAACTAAAACAACGTTGACATATATGTCTCAACATATATATCACACATTTAACGTATATGTCGTAAACTTAATTGAGTTTTAAAAATAACTTCACTTTCTCCCATGTAAAAATACATTCTTTTATTACGCATTACAATTTGAAGAAAAGCTATTTCTTATTTTAGGGCAAATTCTAATTTGTAGTTGAATGAAAAGAAAAACTCTTCAAATGGAACATTTACTTTTAAATTATCTTAAAATATAACGTATGCTTGTCTTAATATAATTGAAATTATTTTATATGTGTGTAAGTCATATTGTTATGACGGGCTTGCTGGAAAATGTTACTGAATGTTTTGCATTCCATGTATTTCCAAATAACCTTGGTGTTTAAGAAAGCTGCCCCCCACCCCTGTTTAAAAATAGCAATAAAGGGTTCCAAAATATCATAGTGTTTGATTGGTTTTTGTTGTTCGTTTTTCATAACATAATTGGTTATGTATATTCTTGAAATACACAGCTATGCGCATATAATGCATCATAAGTTTATATTCAATCAACTTTGCCCTAACACATATTTTCTTTTTAGCTCGCATTTTGTATTTTGTATTCATTAATAGTCCAAACTTTTGTGTAGGTACAATATGTGCTCTAATATTGCCATTACTATTTTCATTTTTATAAAAAATAATTAAGATCTGATGAATGTTTGTGCTTACTAAAACTATAAATCCCGATAACATCTTTATGTATTTACGTTGTGTTTTCAAAAATGTATAATATTTATAATTGTTTTCTTTGTATCAAGTTCACACACTTTGTTCTATCAACTAATAATAGATGTACACTCATCAACATAAACCGATTTCAAATATTCATTTAAAGGATAAAAGAATATACGTTATTAAAGTTTGTATAAAGCAAAACATGCCTCATAATCGTGATTGGTACAGTATTTGGCATGTATAAAATAAGTTTAATTCTTCCTACTGTAACACATATAAATATGCGTTTTGAATATTTAAGTAAATTTCTGAAATACGTTTCAATGTTGAAGCACTCATACACGATTCATAATTATATAACTGTTCAAACATAGATTTAAGTATCAGCTTTTTATAAACATTTAAACATATCTGCACTACATGTGCGTTTATAATATCGAATAGTGTGTTACAAGCGGGTGACATTAACATATTAGCCAGTGCTGTTATCTTCTCTCGGGTAAGTATTCAAATACAAGTATCACGTTTTTGAAACATTTTAAAACCAGTTTTTATATTGTACGGAGAAAAACGTTTGAATATCACAGTTATGTCTGATGTTTAATTGATTAAAACATGGTAATGTATTTTAGCTTCACCGAAACAAGTCGCTGCTCAACTTGCATCGGCAAAACCAACGCTTTACATCTACACGAAGGAGTTCTGTAAATCAAACTATCCCGTATCTACAGCTATATTACAATTACAAGTATTACGCCTATACTCGTAAAAAGAAGACACAGTTCTAAAACTTTGACTAAACGCGTGTTCGTAGCACACGGATGTCTGTACATTCCACTTTTCCGCAAAAATGTACTTGTCGAAAATTTAACCACAACACCTGAACAGTGTGGTAAATATTAAAAGACTTTATGGCAACAATATGTTTCGAGATTACAGACGGTCAGACAATCGAAATATCAATAAGCCTCAAACTTCTTTGACATTAACAGCTCTATTTATAAAGCGTGTATTGTTCAATTTGCTACTCATTTAAACTATAAAATGTAACCCTTTATTACTAACACCAGCGGATAAACATCAAGCTGCTCGTCGAATAATATACACATTTGTTGCATATTAGCGATTACCTTGAATTTCAGGGTACTGATGTAGGGCGTAAATAATTTAAATAACACTATTAGTGTTCCTTTAACTAAGAAAAATAGTTTTTCATTTTTGAATTAACTAGGTTATTTTTTCATTCATGACCGGGAATAAATGTGCAGGAAAACGAATACATAAATGACACTTGAGTTGTTTTCTAATTGTATATTGTCCTCATTAAAAAAGAAACAAAGTAATATTCGCTTTCAAAAAAAGCAATTTTTCTGGTGAAACTTGCCTATGGTTGCAATAGTGACAATTATCATCATTATCATTATCATTTTCATCACCAATATCATTATCATCATAAGTTTTATTGTCATGAAAATTCTCTCGGACAGAATTTAAACAAAGTTGCTAGTTCTCCCAACGATACACAGTAATATCCTCAAATTCGTCATCTTTTACTGCAGCGGACCTCTTACAACGTCTTATAGTTTGGTTCGGCACTCCTTCAAATAAACTGTCGTCTATAGAATCGATTGAACTCTTTTAACAAAACAACGCCAAATTAAGAAATCAACGATAATGAAACACCTAATAAAATATTTTAGATAAGCATTCATCTGCTGAGTTATTTATACAATGCAGTGCGGTATGTGTCTTTATTAAAAAAGCACGTGTAGCAAAAGCAAAAGCAACAAATTCAAATAAAGCGAAGATAACCGCACAGTCTAGCGGATAAATAATAAGACAAAGAACAGGAAAAGAGGCAATTCACCATTCAATCAAACAGAACAAATATTAACCAAATAAAAAATGGACAGCTGTTACTCACAGCTTGCTTAGTTTCGTCAAGCCCCTGAATGACTCCGCAGAAATGTTAACTAACCGGTTCTTAAACAGGTTCCTGAAGTACAACAAACAGCTCCATGGAAAAAAACATTACAGAAAAACAAGTTAATACATTTCATAGGTTACATGTGTGGGTTCAAAAAACCACTAAGTTATCAAGTTTCATGATAATACAAGCAGCATATAACACAATTGAATAGGCGAATCTAGTGATAAGCCAGTAGAGTTGTCTCCATCGAGCCCTCGCTTAAAGAGGTTTACCCGTCTGCTGCAGGCCATGTGAAAGGCACTGCAATCTCCTATTTGCTAAAAAAGATTGGATATTTTTTGACATGAAGAAATGTATTTCGTAAAACTATATTAGTAAATTCGACTTTACTTCATTATTTACAATTAATACATCTGGTGTGTATGCTTTTCGCAAAACTAAACCAATTGTGAATATTTTCACCCAGTATAGCTACAAGTTCTCAAAGTGGTGGTAGTGATGGTGGAGGCGGTGGCGGTGGCGGCGGTGGCGGTCGTGGCGGATGTGGCGGTTGCGGTGGCGGTAGCGGTGGAGGTGGCGGCTGTGGTGGTGGTGGTTGTGGTGGTGGTGGTGGTGGTGGTGGTGGTGGTGGTGGTGGTGGTGGTGGTGGTGGTGGTGGTGGTGGTGGTGGTGGTGGTGGTGGTGGTGGTGGTGGTGGTGGTGGTGGTGGTGGTGGTGGTGGTGGTGGTGGTGGTGGTGGTGGTGGTTGTGGTGTTGGTGGTGACGGTGGTGGTGGTGGTGGTGGTGGTGGTGGTGGTGGTGGTGGTGTGATGGTGGTTGTGGTGGTGGTGGTGAAGCCTTTTTGGCTACCTACACATGGGCGATATATAGTGTTAAATATATCGTGCGTCGCCGCGACTGTCAAGAAAAAGATCAAGTATCGCCGAGAATGTCAAGAAAAATATCGTGCGTCGCCGCGACTGTCAAGAAAAGATCAAGTATCGCTTCGTTTGTCTAGTGTCGCCATTGATGAAAGAAGTGCGAGATTATAAATGACACTACCCGGATTCCGTACTTTTTTGAACAACAAAGATTGAATTACTGATCAACATAATGAAATGTAATTTTGTTGACAAAATGTATAAAATGAAAGGCCAAAATGTCTAACAAGAAGAGATGCACGTACGTCGATCTATCGTCACAGAAATGGGTGTTAACCAATGTTAGACGTATCGTATGAACTTAAATAAATGACCGTTTATACAATATTTACAACAATCGCTAATATTTATCCCCACGCTTTTCGGAGAAAAAGTGGGGATTATGTGATTAACTCCGACGTCTGTCCGTCCGTCCGCCCTGGCCACTATCTCCACCTACACTATTAGCACTAGAACCTTGAAACTTACACACATGGTAGCTATGAGCATATTTGCGACAGTGCACTATTTGGAATTTTGATTTGACCCCTGGGTCAAAAGTTATGGGGTTGGGGTGGGGCGGGTTAAGAGATATTCACTCATTTATTTAGGTTATTTTACATTAACTTCTTCATTTCTACACCGACTTAAATCAAATTGATACTGAACATCTCTTATGACAATGCGGTCAGACTCAACTATGCACGGCCCCATTACCAACCCTAGGGCGCCCCTGGGTCAAACATGCGGCATGGGAATACGCGTCGGCCTCTGCCGCGCCATTTCTTGTTGAGGAATGTGTTTCTCAACAAAGTTTTGTCAAATTTATCTTTTTTAAATCCGTTAATTACGTAAATTACGTATTTTGTAATTGAAAAAGATAGGCAGTGATGCCTAAATTAAATAGAACATTTTAAAATTATAATTTCACATTCGTTATCTGTACTGTATTAGAACTCTGAAAACGTCGTTCAGAGTGTTTATGTTCGGCACTCCATCAAAAACACCGTCGTCTATGTATTCTAAATTGTTGTTCAATAATTCCCTTCAACTAAAACAAACTAAACTTGCAATTAAAAATATATATACTGCTATGACACACTTTAACAAATATTTAAAATTAGGTAAGACTTAATTAAATTCACCTACTATGTCTTTATATTGAAAAGACAAGCAGGTGTCTTTATTCAAAACCTCATAACCTAAAGGCCAGATTATTAAACAGTTTTATTGCTATACAGAATGTTTATAAATATCACAGCAAACCGCGCACTATAGGAGGAAATAATAAGACATTGAAACAACAAAATAAAATGTTATCAGTTTCATCAAGCATACCACATACTGACACTTTTATACATGGATAGCTGGACAAAATCTCTTTTACTACATTTCATATGTATATTGTGACTCACAGATCACGTAGTTGCGTCAAGCCCCTGAACGCCGCCGGAGAAATGTTGTTTATCTTGCTGGATTTCAATTCCCTGAAGTAACAACAAACAATGGATGTCTATTAAAAATTCAAGTAACGAAGGTAAATTTGTTGCACTATAGATTAAAAGAACACCAAAATTAACAAGATTTTTGATAATACAATCAACAGATGAATAACGTTAAACCAACGAAAAGGCGAGTCAAGATGTGAGCGAGCCTAAGCTAAATAAGAGTTATACATGTATGTTGTTTGCTATGTTCAAATCATATACACTATTTCATAAAGATGGGATATATGTATAAATAAAAACATACATTTCCTATTCGTTCCATTCCTCTTCATTTATAAATATAACGTTGGATTGGGCTATGTGTTTTCTGTTGAGTCTACACAGTGTAACAAACATTGAACTATGAATATGGTACTCTAGTAAACCTTAGTAAAGTGTTGTCAACGTATCCATAATTAATATATATCACACAATGTTCACACTATTTGTAAGTGTATGCTGTGAATTAATTTCCAAAATGATTTTGCCTTTTTTAGTTCCTAACTTTTTTTAATTTTGAAAAAAAAACTTATTTTGTCGTTAAAATCTAATTTGTAATGATGACAAAAGAAAAGTTTCATTGATATCATCTAGAAATATTTCTTTTTCTTCTCTAAGTTAGATTGCTTTCATCATTTTCTTTATGTTGAAGTCATTATTATAATGACTATCATAATGGAAAATGTAATAGATATATTTTCTTACATTCCATGTATTTCCGAAGTATCTTCGTGTTCAAGAATCAATCTGTATTGTCTAAAAGCGTCCACCATTTACAAACAACAGCTAAATTGCATATATCCATTGCTTAACATTGTTTGGTTTGCTAATTGTAGAATTGATTATGAACATTCTATAAATCAACAATGTCCTAAAATATTATGCATGACATCACACGTTCATAATTAATTCTTTGCTATTACTTATGTTTTCTCAATTTAAGCTAAAAAATGTCTAGAATATATTGTAGTTAATAAAACATTCGATTTTTGTTCAGTAACAATATGCTAAAACTATTTTGATATGCATAAAACATAATTTGATTCTTAGAACCGTTGAACTTTCTGATACGATACAGTGGCTAACATTTTGTGAAATGTTTACATTGAGTTATCAGGCTATTATTATATGTATACATATAAACACATCATCGTTAACTAAGGCTTTTTTAACACGATGCACTTGAAGTATAAAAGAGTGTAAATATTTATACAGAAAAGTTTGCTTCGTACCCCTTGTTGGTTAAGTATTTTCCACATATAAAATCATGTATACGGTTCACAATGTAAACCATCTAAGTACGCGTTGTAAACAGATCTGTACATTTCTGAACATACTTAAAAGTTTTTCATGCTGATTTACGAAATTTTTATACTATGCAATTGCTTTAAATATTTACTATTCTTATGGTATTCTACATCCAATATCAAAAAAGTAGGAACATTTTACTTAACAATTTATTAATCTCAGATACGTATAGTTGCCTAACACATTTCTTTCTTTTTTTAAATTTTTTCGAAAGCTATTTGTTTGCTAATTTTACTCATGCATTAATATTGAGCGAGCAAGACGCATTTGAAATGAATGGAAGACATCGGGTCTTAAATATCTGCTATTGCTCGGTTCATCCTGCCATTAAAAGAAATTATATTAAGAAGTACCTACTTTTTATATACAATAATTCAATGTGCAAATATATGTTCAGTTACCAATTTAAAGTTTCGTGATCCCCCTTCGGAAAACCACAAAGACTATCAATGTCAATTTATTGGTCACTTTTTAAATATATTTCTATATTGGCATAATAAATATACAAACTGTGTACGTCGAAGTTTACTGCGCTGTTAAATCGATCAAAACTTGAGGAAAAGTATGTTTCACTGCAAAAATCTATTTTCCCAGGTTCAGTTGCATCGGTAAAAGCAACGCTTTACCTCAACACTACGGAGTTCCTTTAGTAAAACGGTCGCTTTTATACAAATAACAATTTGAGCAAAGTGTAGTATAAAGTCTTACTTGGAAATTGTTCTAACTAACGGTCATGTAAGAAAAAAGACAAAATTGCACGATGTTCCTTGCAGTTATAAGACCTTTACAAAACATGATGCCTCCGCATTCCAATTTTGTTTTAAAACTCCATTTGTCGAAAAATAAATAAAACACCCAAAATGTGAAAGAGAGTCTTATCCCTTCTGACTAAAATACTTTTTGAAAGAACAGACGGAAGGACACATCACATATCAGTATGCCCTCCCCTCCCCTCTGAAGGTTGGAGCACACAAACGGCGAAAAAAACGAGCATACAAAAATATTTAACAAATGTATGGGTAAAACATAAACATGTTTTCAAATTATATACAACGTTGATGCATTTGGGTATGTACATTAATTTGCTTTGTGATTTATTTACCTGTCATTTTAATGTACAAGTGTAGGTCTAAAACATTTTAGGTAACATTATGATTTTCATCTCAACATGGAGAACCAATTTTGTTTAACTAATAATTAGTTCAAACAAGTTGACATCAGTTATAATTAGAATATCATACAACAACTATCATACTTTCATGTTCGAAAACGATTAGAGCGAAAGACACAGTCTTATATGGTTCTTCTCCCTTGCTATATGAAAAGTTACATGTTGACCGACATAATTGGCTATGTGAGTCAAAGTGAACAATATGTTGATACAAAAATACTCCATTTATAAAATTACATTTGCTTAATAAAATTAATATGTTGACATATTTGAGAAATGTAAGAAATGAGCGGAAAGGTTAGGAAAGAAAACAAAGAAGACGTTTGGGAAGACTTGCTGAATTCGAGCGAGAAAGAAAAAGAAGTATGTGATTCGTTCTTTAGTATAAATACGTATCAAATCGCTTACTATTTATAATATATTTGTGAACTGCATCAGCTGTTTTAGTATTGGTTAAGTAGTTACTTGATACGTCTCCATACACAATAGTTTCAATGCAAGGGACAGAATATTAGTTCACCACGAATATACTCCAAGGAAGTAGTGTGACGTAGTTTCGTGAGGTCCACAGAAACTTAGAGGCGATGTAATTATGTTGCGTCTGAAAAGTTGATCATTTAGAACGCTACACTTTGTTCTTAAGTGCGTATGTAACATTTGAGAGCGCCGTTCGCTATATGAAAAAAAAGGATCTGAGAACGGACGATCACTGTTAATTAGTCTTTTGAAGGATTGGGGCGTTTCAGCATTTTTGCTGTCGTCGGGGAGACGATTCCATTCGGATACAATAGATGGTAAAAAGAGCTTGAGTATAATGATGTTCGAGCTTGAATTGTTTGTAAATGTAATGAATTTCTTAGAGTGTAAAAATTACGTGAACCCACTGTTGGAGGCAAGAGAGATTGCATATAGTTTGGGACATTGGTGGAATTAATTGTATACATTAATATTAATTTTAGTTTCGTCTGCGTTGGCTGATGATGTCCAACCCTAGCTCGTTAAAAAGGTCTTCTAATGAGACTAAACGTGTGCATCCAGATGTTATTCGCGCGGCTTATGTTTTGAAATTTCTTTCAAGTTCATCTTTTCCATATGCTGTACAATTATCAAAAACAGTGTTTGAATATTCAAGAATTGGTCTTATAAAAGAAAAGTACATTTTCTCGAGAGTTTTTCTATCGAGAATAGTTTTCAATCGACGGATTATATGGACTCGTATACATGCTTTTTCTTTTACATACGATATATGTGCATGACAAGAACAGTCATTTGACATAAATGTTTATGGACGTCAATGATCAGTATACTAATATTATGCATAGTTTAATGGCGGATGAGGTGGTTTGTTTATTTTTCTAGATATAATCATCGATTCCGATTTTGAGGGGTTGAAGCTTACTCACCATTTATCTGCCACATACAGATTTAATATCGGATTGCAAAACGGCTGAAGTTTCGTTTGGTGAGTTTACGACCATAAAAAGAAGGGTTTCATCTGCGAACAAGAGAAGTTGTATGTCAGTTATAACGTCATTTGAATACACCAGAAACACGAGAGGGCCTAGAATAGAACCTTGAGGGACGCCGGCACTAATTTCAGAAGGATTAGAGTGCGTCCAGGTAAAATTACTTTTTGTTTGCGATCGGAAAGATAGTTTGACAAAAAAAATATAATAATGTCCTCGGATGCCTGCTTGTTTTAGTTTGAATAATACACCTTTGTGCTTGACTTTGTCAAAAGCTTGACTTATGTAAAAAAGTACAACTCTGACCTTTAGGCCATTCGCAAGCGCTCTGCAAAACGTATTGTAGATATATGTTAGTTGGTTAATTGTCGAATCACCATGCAAGAAACCAGATTGAGTGGGCGCAAAGAATGAATTAGCATTTAGGCCAGCATTTTTTTATTATTGGTTTTACGGGAGCGCCCGACCCTATTTTTCGATAATACACAAACAAATAAAAGTCACTTTCGTTTTTTATTTACATTTCACCCGCCGACCTGGTATTTTATCCAAAACTAGAAAAAAAATGCGCAGATTGCCGAAAGTGATGTTCAAAATTTGTTTATAATACGGGTTGTTTCGTTGTGCCAAGTCGACTTGTAAAGCGTCAGCGATTTTCATTGGCTATTGCAGCCAATACCACACGCTATTAGCCAATCGGCGAGTATTTAATAAATGATTTTCATATTGCATTTCCGAAATGGCGGACATTAACAACAACGAGACAAATGTAGCATAATTTAAAATCCAATTAATTAAAAACGGAGCAGAAACAATTTCAATTAGAAAAGTTAATCTTCAGAACACCATTGGTGACATCATGCCCATATTATGTGATACGGAATAAAAAATAATTAGAGTTTTTGCAGATGATTCAGAGGTGTAACCATCGATAACTTTCGGTGTGTTAAAAAGTTTAGAGTAGGTTAAATAAATATGCGCATTTATTAAAATGTAGATCCTGTAATCTTTTTATAGATAAACATCAACATCCCGAACATGTCCAAGAAGTACTAATTTACGTTTCTTTATAATGAACATGAGGACTGAACCACAGGTACATGCATCAATAATCCCATTCCCCACCCACCCATATATATTCTTTATTTAGAAAAAAAGTATGCAACACAGCTTCTGAAGAAAATAACATTGGGTCCGGATGTTCGTATGTCCGTCAAAGTAACAAGAAAGTTTTAATTATTTTTCTTGACACAGTAGCAAATTAACATGCTTATTTTTCTTCATTAACTTAAAACAAAACATTTTTTCCATATATTAAACTGTCTAACTATTTTAATATCAACATTTTAACCATTTTTCTGGTACCAATTTACGTCCCTTTGTTTTGATCAGTTTATTTTATTGAATTTCTACAGACGAAACCAAAGTTTTGACTTTCAAAATGTTATGACCAAGTAAATGGACTTTATTTCTTATTATTTGATCAGTTTTGTAAATCAGAAATATATCTTAATGTATTTTTCAAAAAATGAGTTATTATTAAGCCGAAATATGATGTTCTATCAACTGTACATAATGTTTTCATACTGCAGGATTTGTACTGCAAGCAATGCAAGTAAATTTATCACACCTCTGGCTCTGTTGGTAAATGTGCTCGATTGGCTCTATGTATTTGTTCCAAGGGTTATTATTATCTTTACATTTATATAGCTCTCTCTGTTTATTATATATCCAAGAAAATGTCATAGCTGTTTCTCCTTAAAATAATACAGACAACACATTCCATAGAAATTTTCATTTGAACTTAAACTGTGAATAAGAGAGGAACAAATTAATATGTGCAAAAGTTTACACCATTTTATTTTGACAATACTGTGAGTCTTTTACGAAATTATTAAAATAAAATACTATTTTAAAAATATACATTTACATAGTTCAAAAGTTGTTTTCTATATTTAATTAATCTTGCGAGCAAATTATATACAGTCAGCAGAGTAATTCTACTAGAACAATTTAAATCCTTGCTACATGTACTATTTAATTCTTTATACGGCTTTCACTTCAAAAAATGTACAATGAAATAAATCTAGGTTTCTAGGTATATTGTGTCTTTTACCTCAATATTTTGTTGGGGCTAATGTGAAGCCAATGAACATGATACAAAAACTACGAAGATTACAACCATACAATGTCACATACAAAAAAAATATCACCTAACCCAGGCGTTTTGAGAGAATAAGATTGATTAAGCTCTTTATTATATAAGTAAATATTAATCATGTGAAACAATGACGGGTTATTTTTTACTCCAAATGTATGATTTGATCACACCTAGAAGAAGAAAACACTAACATGTTACACACCAAATATTGAACCCCTGACCCTTGCGGTGTCTGTGTTGTTAGGGATTATCAAATACATTAATATATATAAATCAGTTGACCCCTGAAGCGCAAACAGTTTTGACCACGGAGACATGCTTTGAGAAAACTTAGCAAAGAACCACTATATGGTTTGCATGCAACGTTACAAACCAATGGGCCTTGCGGTTTCAGAGAATGATTATATTATTTATATTAATAGGCAAAACAGTAACCCCTAGGGAGGGTTAATTTTCTGCATGATTTGACTAAACTTCAAAGAGAACCTCATAACGATGTTACACACCAAATATTGTAGTCACGCCCTTGTGTTCACTTTACATATATAAACACTATAAATCTCTCTGAATATCAAATGAAATGCAGCACATGTTTTTATAAGTCTATAATTCTAGGTTTCTTAAATGAAATATTCTCATTTTATGTACTAGAACTTTTACTACACAAAGTTTGAATAAAGATCAATTCAAGCGCAGTCTGATCAGGATCCAAAGTGTTCGCTTAACATCTTAAGAAATACTGACTGAATGACAATTATGTTGAATATTCTGGATCCTGATTAGACTGCTCTTTTGGAGCCAAAATGGTCGCAATCGCCCTAAGGTCCAATTTCCTCTTACGTGGCTCATTTTTTTATCATGATTGATACAAAATATCATGATATAAAGCAAGTATGTTGTATATTAAAGAGTATTTTGTGTGTATATTCCACCCATGGATGAAAGTTACAAAGTTGGTTGTTATTTAAAGCTATTAAACAATGTAAAAAGTGTTCAAGTCCTTTTTATTTAAGTCAAATGTATGCTATTTTTGTTATAAACGTACATATGATATACACTCAACAAAAGTTTAACGATCACTATAATACACTACACACCTGGCGTGTTTAATAGTCTCTATTGAAGCAATATAGCATAATACATGCGAAAGGTGCTTTTACCTATAAATATATATATATATATATATATATATATATATATATATATATATATATATATATATATATATATATGTATACTATGATTATAAAAAGCTTCTACTGCGATATATGAAACACTTAAAGGTAAATGCAAGTATATATAAGGTTAAATTGGCTGAATTTTAAATTTTCAAAAATAAAAAATAATCGGTTAGACAGTTTTATTTTTATTTTTTTGGTAGACTGCTCAGTTTAATGCTTTTATTTTTATTTATCCCCCGACTCATTTTTTTTTTAATCCCGTAAAACAAATATAAAAAAATGCTGGCCTTAGGAAAATAAAAATGTGTTTGTGTAATAATCTCTCAAAGACCTTCTCAGTAGTATCAAGGAGTGAAATAGGTCGATAATTTGACATTAAGGCTGTATCACCCTTTTTGAAAAGGGCACACATTTGCAATTTTTCAACAAGGAGGCATTTTGCAACAACGTAGGCAAGAATTAAACAATGGGTGACTTAATTGATACATTGCCTCTTTGAGAATGCGATTATTTATTCCATCAGGACCGGAAGCTTTTCCAATCTTAAGACATTTTATTGAGTCAATCACTTCCTCATGTGTGATGTGAATATAATGACGAATATTATCGTTTACATGGTGTATAAGTGGGAGATTGTGATTTCGTTCGTCAATGGAGCACTGGCTTGCAAAATAATTATTAAACATATCAGCTTCACATGTGTCATCCGCTAAAAAGGAACTTGTTTGATCATCGTAAAGAGGAGGAATTGAACTGTTTGTGCTATAAGGGATAAATGTTCGAAGCGTCTTCCACCAGTCTTTAGTGCAAAGTTCAGAGGATTTATTTTATTTTGAAATATTGCTAAAATATTCTGTTTTGAATAACGTAAAAGTAAAAAAAAACATCATTTCTGGCGCGACGGTTATTTGACCAGTGATTATCAGTATAGGATTTTTTCGTTGCCGAATTTTTTCTTTATGATATTGTTTATCCATGGAAGATCACGAGAGCGTATACAAACAGTTTTGTTAGGAATACGATTTCCTGCAATTTGCAATATTCTTTTTGGTAATATTTCCAGCGTAGATATCAATATCTTCGGATTTTAGTATATCCCAATTAGTATCAGTCATTAATTGTCGTAATTTTGTATAACACAATGTCGTAGCGCCAGATATGTCGAAAAAACGTTTTACTTTTGGTTTTGTAAATTTCAATGTAACAAAAAACTGGGCATTGGTTCCGAACAAATTGATCTAAAAAGGGTTATCCTACTCCAGAGAGTAATAGAGTATTCTCATTACTTACAAAGATGAAGTCAATTACGAAAGATGTTTGCTCAGTATAATGTATTGGTTCATGGATAAGTTTAGTTAGATCATATTAGAGACATAATTCGATTAATTTACGTGATATTGGTTCTGATAGAGCTTTCATATAAAAATCACCTGTAATAATAATATCTTTTATACGTGATTCTCTGGCTAGACCTATAGAATCTACGATGGCATTCGTGTTAAATCTATCCTCACGGGGTGGTCTATAAAAAAGCCACACTAAATTGACATATTGATAGCGAGAAAGACTGCAACCCATATACATTCTGCATTATGTAATTCAAGATCATGTCTGCGTTCAAAAGTAATATTATCATTGACGTATATTGCAACGCCTCCATGTGAGTCGGGGCGATCCTTGCGGATTGGATGGTGGAAGCCATTGAAGAGGAGATCAGTAGATGGAATACAATTATGTAATCATGTTTCAGTAAAGCCAATTATATCGAAATCACGTAGACCTGTGTAAAGAAGATCTATTTTTGCAGCAGGCTTTGAATATTGTAATGCACAATTCTTAAGTTGTTTGTGTCTGCGACGTTTTGAAAGGATGATGAACTGTTTGAATCTTTGTTAAGAGATAGGTCAGACAAAGTGGGCCCTGGATTAGGATGAATATCACCTGATCGTAAAAGGATTAGAGAGGACTATAGGCATGCTACAAAAAAGAGGAAGCACTTAAAAAGCTTTGTGAGAAGAAGAATGTCAGTATTATTAGTGTTCCCTAACAAAACGCGTTAACATGGTTCTTCGCCTATTCCTATTCATTGATGTGTAAACATTATTTTGTAAAGAAAAGAGGCTGACAACATTTAGCCATAAGTGACTTGTATATAATAAGTGTAGCAGTAGTGGAAAAATAGCTGATGATCTATATACACACATTACAGCGTTTTCTGGTCCCTTTTAGTGTACAGCATCATGATATGCTACAAGAAATACGAGATGGGACATAAACGCTGACATCACACGTTTGTTGCATTAGACCATGTGTACATATAGAGTCATGGCTGATGTAAAGATTCGATAATGCTGGAAGCTACAGAACTGCATAAGATAGGAATATAAGATATTAGAGAGATAAGAAAGTAGAAAAACAAAGGGGCCAATAAAAGATGAAGATAGTATCGGGATTTGAAATTTTGTGTTTGGTGCATTAATGCGAAAATGTTAAAACATTCGAACTATGAGAAAATACAGTTTAAAATACAAGATACTTTATAAGTACAACCAGAAGTATGTTCTCCCGATTCTAGAAGGTGACTGTATAACAATGATAGCTTACAAAACCCTTAACTTTAACATAAATAGAGATATGACGGCTATCAAGCATAGTGAAGCAATATAACAGGTCTACTATATCATATATATACAGTAAAATAGCAACTAGATTCACATCTACTCCAAATAATACACAACAATACGTATGCACAAGCGCATGCAAGTACATAGACTACAATGTTACATAGGTAAAGATGCATCATTGCAATTCTATTTAAGAATAGACTTCTGCGGTGCAGTATGTATCAATGATTATCAGACATTCCACATACAGTGTTAACATATTGGATCAATAGTGATTACACTATAGAGAGAGTATAACTTAAAAACGAAAAGTTAGAGTCCCAGAGTGTAATTTACCAATATGTATTTGAAATGTTATACTAATAGATGCAGTATTGTGTACGTTTTGATGACAATACTGAATACCACGTTTTGAGAACTTTTCCGTATTCGAGCAAAAGCAACAACGCGTTTAGTTATCAATCTAAGGAGCGTTTGATTTACTCAAAGAATACATAATTATTATAATAGTATTATGTATACAAAGTACATATGAAAACAAATATAAATTTACGGTGCCAGATGATATCGTGATTTACAACTGTAGGCATGTAGTCGTAAGCTTAGTCAATGAAACATTCAATGAAACAAAAAACAACAGGAAATCGTGGGCTTCGTGCTTCATGTGAAGGTCAATTGGAGAGACAATAACATCATCATTTAATGATAAGTTTTACTTTTACTGAAATGTACATAGTACATATGTATTATAAATTTGAAACTAATGTTTCTATTTCGGATACTAACTTTACAAGTTTACATTATCTGTAAAACTCCAGTATATTTGCTTGAAACGCTTGTTAACAATTTTATCAGAGTCCGTTTAATGTTAGGCAAGCGGTGACACAAGATAAGAAAACGATTAATATACAAGGTGAACAGATTTAAATTAACAACCAATACATTGAAGTAGAGAATTTTTCTCATTGCTTATTTTTCCTTATTCTAAAACAAAACCAGTATTATGATTAATTGCTTTTTTCTTAATCCTGTGTATTTTCACTACATGATGTTCACTTTAACATCTTATTTCCTACTTCCGCTGATCAGATGCCAGACTAGACTCGCCCATTATTTAATAAGTTGCACTCACGTCAGATGAATGATGAGGGTGAAGAATAGGAAGACTAAAAAGAAAAACATGATGCAACAAAAGAAGAAGAAGAAAAACTACATCATGCCAATATTTTTTTACAAAGGCAGTCCCTGATTCATAATTGAATAGCACATATTTTTTAAGTGTAATTCTATCCCATGCAAGTGTCCGAAAAATAGGTGCTGACAAAATCGGACGGAGGGACGAAACGGGCTGATATAAAACGCCCAATAATTACTATTACTTTTCGGACACAATTAAATACACTAACTTTTTGGAAAGTTAATTGTTCAATTCTATTTAATCAGAATTCGGCCCTGTTGTGCCTATTTGTTTACACTTTGGTGATGCGTTTTTACAACCGGATGTAGGTCATAATACCTTGCAGACGGATGCCTTCGGGCAATTGACAGTTACAGTTGCGTTATTGGGTAAATACCTATGTATTCCGGTAAAAGACAAGCGTTTTACCCAACAGCTTACAGTTAAACATATACACAAGTAATGTTTACATTGCGGCGTGGTAATTTAAAAGCATGTGCTATTATTTGTTGAAACAATTGACTTAAACAATATACACATTTCATGTTCGATCGTCAATGTAATATTTTAAGAGTGTTATAAATCTCAAATTTTCGGACACCTCTATTTTGTTTATCTTAATTTGGGCACCAAAACAACACGGAAGTTATTATTGCAGGGGAAACAATTTGTAAATAGATATAGAGAATACATGATTAGTACCGAGGTGGACAACGTTTATCCGTTAAGGCTTAGAAAAAAAAATAGGGCGAGCTTTCAATATAAGGACTAACTAATTATATCTTAAGGGCACAACTTCTGCTATAACATAAACTTTTCGTTATACGCCGTAAATTTCCGTAGTCGTCCGCAGCATTTCGGAACGACTCTCAATTGAAACCAGTGTATCATGCATAAGTGTATGTTGCTTTGTTATTGGATGAAAATCACATCTTGGCATTGCCTTCATTAATCACTAATCATTATGCACTATGCCTATTTCATAAGTCTCTCTCCACAAACCAACATTTACATACCCAGCAAGCAATTTACGAACAAGAACGTTGTATCTGTACAAATGAATGATACCAATATGCCGAATATAAAAAGACATCCGCCATCAGGCACGATGAAAATGAGTCTACATACAAATTTAAAGTACCATCAAGAATCATGACACAGTCGTGAAAAAGGATGCAACTTTTACGGAAATACCGTTCCATAGAAAGTGATTAGGTAGGAAAGTATTTTGTGAGAAAATTATTAATAACTGATCACAAAGATACACGAAACACGTATCTTTGCATATTTTTGAAAATTTACAAAATAAAGAAGACTTACGTTAGCAAAAATTTTGTTTTTGCTACGGTTTCCCGTAAAATGTTACATTTATTCAGTAAAGATGTATTCAATATTTGTCAAACATTTGTAAAAGAAACGTGATAATTGTGTATTGAAGTTTGGCATAATGTCTTAACAAATTACAAATTACAAAATTATAACTTTATATTCACAGTCTGTACTGGACTGTACTGGATTGTTACTCTGAAAACGTCTTACAGTTCCTCAAGGTTCGGCACTCCTTGAAAAGTATCATCTTCTATGATGTTGAGGTCGTTGTCATTTAGAGCCCTTAAAACAAACTTAACAAATCAACGATACTTATACTGCTATTACACTCTTAATCAAAAATTTAAATACGTTAATAATTATGTTACTATAATATTATCATGCCTTTATACCAGAAAGACTGGCTTTGACTTTATTCCAAAACCATATTTAGCAAAAGCCAGATAATTTCCAGAGAACGCTGAAAACCATGCATTCTTGAGGGCAGTAATTCGACAACGACACATTAACAGAGAATATCCTTCCATTCATTCTAGCAAGCCACAGACTGACACTTTTTTTATTCGGAAACCTTGACGGCTTGCATTTAAAGACGAAATATGTCTTTATGGGTACTCACAGCAATCGCAGTCGACTCAAGCCACTGAACGCCGCCCGAGAAATGTTGCTTACCCCGTTGGCACTAAGATCCCTAAAGTAAGAAGAAAGAGCAACATGTGAAAATATAAACAAGCAACAAAGGTTAACACATTTCAAAGACAACCAAAGTTAAAAGCTTCCAAATCATAAAAGCAATCGATAAAATCACGTGCAGCAATCAAATAGGCGGGTCTAGTGATAAGCCAACAAACCCCTACTTAATAAGAGGTATACCTGTCTGCTGCAGGCTATGTGAAAAATCACTTTAATTCATTTTTATCCATAAATAAGGGATATGGGAATAAATAAAGGAAATGCACGAAATAAGTTCATTCTACTTTTTCTAATAAATGAATATTACATTGGATTGGTTTGTGTGTTTTACGGTTCACACTGTACGACATTTAAGTATGCTTTGCAAATTATATATATATATATATAATACAGTGCTTTTATTTAGGAACAATTCATTTCCATTTCAAAGAAGTCAGCTTTAAAAAATCCCACATTCCTGCTCAAAATGACAAGTTACAAATAGTGTTTAAAACATATGTTATGGGATCTGTGTATTGTCCGATTCATTTACATAATACAATGTTTCGTACTACATAAGATAAACAATAAAATATATTGTTAATTTATGTTTATTTATATCAACAACAACACAAATAATTTATTTCCCCATTCCCGCAATCTCTAATACATGTATGCATAATCAGTATATCGGAACGTTCGCCGTTACGCAAACATCTTGTTTATACTCGTAATAAGCGAACATATCTTATGTATTGCGTATGTACATCTGAACCGATAGAAGGTCATTATCATAAAGATATATGCATGTGGAAACTCATGAACGCGCTTAACAAATAAATATGTTACCTGACAAAACATGTTTCGACAGGAGAAACAGGAATTGGTGTTCATAGTATAATATCGGCATTTTCACCAAAACGGACTTTTTGTTGTAGTAAAAAGTCCAGTTCCGTTTAATGTGGGGGGTATACTGGACAACTAAGGTAAGCAGTATACTGGACAACTAATGAAATGCAGTATACTGGACAACTAATGTATGCAGTATACTGGACAACTAATGTATGCAGTATACTGGACAACTAGTGTATGCGGTAGAGTATAATGAAGGAAATACGGAAAATAAGAAAACTGAAGTAAACTAAAAATATTTAAATATTCATGCAAAAGTCACTTGTATGGTATACCGATAATAAACTTTATTTATTTTATTTATGTATAAAACATATGAGACATTAAGTAAAATAATTGTATTCCAAAAATACATATTGTTTGTATGAGTTCTGTTCTTCTTGATTAAGTTTATTATTCAGGCACTTATAAGCATAGTGATGGCGAACGAACATAGTACAGATAAACAGGTATTTGTCAACCGTGTTTGTTGTTAACATTATACTAGATACTTAACGGTTAATATTCTTCAGGATAATGTCATTATTTGCACAAATGTATTTAAGACAAAAAATAAGAATGTTATAACTTTTCATGGCATGTGTTCACAATTCTTTCATTTCCCGGACCTATAAAGCATCAAAGACTTTCAGCACATGTCGTAAAGTTGTTAGCAAGTTCTTACATTTAAAGTTTAAAGATTTAGAAATGTATAGTTTGTCTGTACAAAAGTAAAATGGTGCGTGTAGGTAATACAATAAAACTCGTATAAGCAAGAAATTCAAGAAACGACCAACTGAATTATATCTTAAGAATAACGTCCTACATATTTGCCCAAAACAAACTGTAGGGATTTACTTGACCTTTAAGATGAACTTATGAAGTGAAAACATATGCGTACCCATGTAGACTACGCGAAAACAAAAATAGTTTAGTAAAATAACACCAACATGTTTGTTTTTTCATGTGTTGTTAGAAGATACGAACACGTCGGAAACCATAGCTCTGCGTAGTGACAAGCAGACTAGCTAGACATCGACAATATAAATTGATGCTTACAACGAATGCAAGTGCCTAAATATTTTTCATTTGATGAAGGAATAATGAAAAAAGTAACCATTTCATATTCCATGTATTTTAAAAATAAATATGTACATGTTTTATCGCGTTCGATTGACGTCTACAGGTATTACATCGTGTATTTATCATAGCGACTGTATGTTTAATATTCCACAGACACCATCTGACGGTTTTCAAACACGTGTCTAAATATATCACACAATTCTGCAACTATCTGTTTATCAATGCATGTTTGTGAACGTTTTGGAACAAGTTTTCATAAAAGAAACATCTGCTATAAGATCGAAATACTTATTTTTTTGTTGGAAAATAATGCATTTAATAGTGCATTTAACAGTCCAACATTTGCATATATAAAACTTAAAAATAATAATGTATTCCGATACTGTAAAACGCGATGCCTTCTATTAAACACTCTGGCAAAATTATTGTAATTAGCAGCACTGATCTAGATAGGGGCATAGTGCTGTTAACAGGAAGAAAGACTAGCCCATTAATAACAAGTACGAAACTTTCACAGGTGTTATTTGTGGTTCAGTCAAGTGTACATTTGCATAGTAATAAATAAATAGTCGTATATTGCAATTCTCCAAAACAAGGCAACACACTCAAACAAAAATTCAATTTAAAAATAAATAATGAAATAAAAAAGTGATTACAACATAACGGATATATATTCAATTCAAAATATAGTTTGAGCCATTTTCGCACTTTAATCTCGTGTGCATTTTATAATGCAACGCAACTCTTGCTTGAATAACAATTTAATTTATTTCTCTTTTGTATGCAAACGCACTAAGTGTACATGTCAACAATGTCATTCAAATGTCCGCTGGGCAAGTTCATGTGCTTTTTATATGAGTATATGTGGATGCGAACGAGACTTGACCCATTCTGCGCTGACGTCGTTTCCGAGAAAAACGTCTTAAACTTGTGACTACTCTTTCGCGTACTTTGTAAACAAAATTGTTTGGCTATCAACACAAGTTTTAATTTCAGGCATAACCTTAAGCAAGATTGTATAGTTCGGATAATTATTATTTACTGTATTTTTTTGTTGTTTTGTTTTTAAAAGTTTAAATTAACCTCAGCTAATATAACAAAATTAACAGTAGGGCAGAGTTCGCCATTTCTAATTAATTAAATATATGCTTTATGTCAAGGCAGGTTTTTCGTACTTGTTCGTTTGTTTTCTTAACCAAAATCAAAGTTGATTTGAAGGGATGGAAGTTAATTTAAAATTAATCTATTCAGTCACTCACGGTGTCTGTATGAGTCGTTTTGGCTGTCAAACTGAAGATTGAAGACGATATTAATTTGTATGTATGTTTTACCCTAAAGTTGTCAAAACGTAAAACAATCGTAATTGTTTCTGTTGTTGTTGAACTTTCATGTAATGACGGTTATAACATTTCGTTGAGAATGTTCTGCGCATGTATTCTTCTTTTTATTTCATTTTATCTGCATATAATTAAAGATGATTGTATTCCAGTTGATCAGTTGACAGCAGATACACTGTGAACTGGATAGGGTTGTATAATACAAGTTTTTAAGCAAATTTCTTTGTGCAATCCCTCAATAGCATGCAAGCAATAACATTTGTATTCGTAATGACAACACAATGAGTCTGATTAATTCTATTTGATGATGTTTATGAGTATAAATTGTAATGTTTATATTCTTGTAAGAATTTTAAGTTGTGAATGTTCATACAAATGATTGTGTTCATGACCAAATAGCAATTGTTTTAATTGTTTCTTTAGCTTCATCCTTTTGTTCATGTATTTCAGCCAGACATACAGATCGGGCAAACGATAAAGGGCGAAAACCATACCAGGTGCTCATTATTATCATGTATAACATGACACCCTGCTTTGTTTACCTTATAAGTTTTAAGCGTTTATAAACGTTTTCCTGTAAAAGATCATCTTATGCATAGTTATGAGATTGTTTTGTGAAAAACACAGAATTGTGCATTTAAAGAGAAAAATGAATTATGTAAAATGATGGGCAACAGTTTAAGCTCTTGATGAAGCAGTCATACCAAGGGAGAGATAAGCGCGTTACATCTAAGTGAATCCTTGTCGTCAAGACTATCGTGACAGCAATTATAACCTGTATGATCAACTAATTAATAAGCATTAAACGTTGTATTCACGTTTACATTTAGAACATTGACTATGATCTGTTCTCTGTGCAAATCAAGAGAACGAAAACAAAGAATATTTTGATTTTTATAATATAAATTGACTAAAACTTGTTGTGTTATTTAAAAAAAATCAAGTTTAAAAAAGAAAAAGAACATAGAAGAAAATACAAAATTTTCAATTTCTGAATTCACAGATATTTCCAGAAAATGTCCATCCAAGAGTATATTATAAATATACTTTTCATTTCACAGACATGTCCATATATGTCTAGATCTGATTGTGTTGATTTGGCTGTTGTTTGTTATCTTATTTAATTTATAATGGTAAAACATATGAAAATAAACCTTTTTGTTTCAATTGGCAAATATGAGTATTTACAAATTTATAATAATACAATTAATTGTGTTGTTTGAAATACATAATTTTCATCGACATTTGCGAACAATAGAGCTATTAAAACACAAACTGATAAGCATAACATGTACTGATATTCATTAAATTGAAACGTTTTTCCATACAAAAAAGCGCTATTCGGCGTTAATGACATCGAACACACAATACTGGGATAACGTGTCATTTTAGGAATTGGATGCTCACATTTCTGAATTTATTTGTTAGATGTAGTACTTTCATAATATATGCTTGACTGAAAAAAGGCTTTTGTAACCAGATGGGTCAAATTCCCGTTCCCTGCCACAAATAAAGTATATACTTAGTTAATTGCGTCACAAGTTCAAAAATATTAGTTTTACAACAAATGCTTTAAATCTCTGATTATGTAAAAGATTTATCAAAAATAAACAGGTTGATAGTTGTTATATATACAACTATATATTTATTATAGATGTGTTTGATTCCTAAACGGACCAACAACGAAGGTTATATGTCAAGCGCAATCTCCAAAGCTCGATTGGCGATATTGCCGAACACTTAATGCTAATCAATATATCATGGCGTCAAAGCATTGACCAAGCACAGATATACAATCTTCACATATCATTCAATGAAAAAAAATCAGGATAAAAAAATAATCCATGTTTATCAAACGGCCAGAAAAATCGCACATTATGAAGTAACTCTTTTCACCTGTTTATGAGGCGAGAAACTTTTCCGATGCGCTTTTTAACATCTTTTAAATGGAAAAAAAGGTCATAGAAAAATAAAAAATAAATAAATAGTGATGATACATTTATTATCAAACAGTATCACATTGAGACATTGTGACTTTACTTAATCAAGTAAGTTGTTGTTAATGTGCATAAAAATAGTACTTGTTCGCATAACGTGCTTTCCCCTTTAAAATATTTTATTTTATTATATCAATATCTTTTAAACCCAGAACCATCAATAATGCTTAACGTTTATAACAAGACATTTAAATATCCTACTTAAAACAATCGAAATTCCCACAAGATTTTTTTCCATGCATTTGATGTGAAAACTATATCATAAGGGAAAACACACAAAAAACAACATATGGAAGAATGCGCAACCATCAATGGGAAGGTCAATTTCGAACACAATTCCTAATGAAAAAAAAAACAGTAACCTGTCAGCAAAAATAATAGGTTAGCCATAGCTTATAAAGGCAGATTTAAAAGATATTTGATAGTTAGTTTGCAAAATTGTGTTTGTTTAATGTTCTCCGCTAACCGTTTTACTATTTATATTTTTTTTTCAATTTAAGAAACGGGATCGTTTACAAATAAAGTTTTGGGAAATGTCTAACAAATCGTATAAAATTGTACTTGAAAATGATGGAAAGTAATGCAACAGTTTAAAGCAAATAAAAAAATATACACAGTTATAACTTTTCATTCGTTATATGTACTTGATTTGAAATCTGGATACGACTTACAGATGATCTAGGTTAAGCAAGTCTTCAAATGCACCAGTCTGTATGGATGAGATGGAGTTGTGTGATATAAACCTGGAAAAAAACAAAGTCAACTGAAGAAATCAACGATAATTAAACTGTTACGAAGCAAATAATAAAATATTTCAAATAAGCAATTGGTCAACATGTATCTGCTATTTATAGGAAATCCTATATTCAAACAACACGTGGGCACAAGAAGAATATTGCATAGTTTAAATGAAAAACGGGCTTATTCTAGAGAGCGAGGAAACCTCGCAGTTGATTGGCGTCGCACTAGCTAAAGAAACTTCAGCGTACAGTTTATATAATATTGACATACCTGTACGCTGAAGCCAACCCCGTATCGAAAGTCAACCAGAGTCGTAACATATTTATGTCACGCTATAAATCAAAGAAAGCTGCTTTTCTTTGTAACATTATTACATATATTGGTGAATGAATATACATTACTGCATCGGGGAATATTTTAAGGTTCAAATTTTTCAAATGCATCTCACAATAGATGAAAATAACTCTCATCAGTCTGAAATTAACAATTTTGACGCCATTGTCGCTTTATCACGTGACGAGTTTTCATTTGGATACTTTAGGATCGACCTTGACATTTTTTGCTGAAATTGTAAACATTACTTTCGTTTTCGGAAATCTATTATTTGTGATTAACAACTAACGTCTGATGGATTATAAGACTGATTTCAGTGTGAACAAGGTAGTTTTAAATAATATTTACATTGAATTTGTATTTACACTACAATTTGTTTACAAAACAAACCAGAATAATCTAAAATACCGGGAAATGTCATTCTGAATTTGAAAACACTTGAGCACATGGTATGTTACTAAAAATAGAAATAACGTCATATGACCATGAAATCTCGGGTGGTTCGCATATCAAGAAAGTCTGTCACATTGCTGTTTTTCTCGATATGTAAGAGCAGAACAGATAATTTTTAAATGTTTAAGATAGTATTTTGTGAAAGAATATATCAGTTAAATGTGAAAAATGTCAATCTTTCCGATCAAGTGGTTGATTTGGGCCAATAACTGCATTTAAAAGCTGATTTGGACCGGTCTTTGTTAACTGTCACCTTTTCGGGAATTTCTGGATGACTTTCCTAATGAGGTTGGTCCATAACTATAAAGTCGCGCCAGTCAAAAATCATTTAAAGCGACATTTAAAGTTATGGTTGCCAGAACTAGCGTCGCACTGAAGTGCGGCGACTAGTATGAAATACGTTTTTTTTTCGCTTATGGGATGGGAAGTTATTTTACGGATCAATGTATATATTTTTGTTGTCAGAATATCTTGCATAGCGTGATTTTTTGTGTACTGCATTTGTGCCTATTACATTTACTACAACATGTATTGTCAATAATGCATATCTAATTCTTTTAATTAATAACTGATCACAGGGACTGGGCAATAATAAAAGATCACAGGGACTGGGCAAATACGCTTACAAGATGAAGCAGATTTTTTAAAACCTACACAGTTCTGTTCCATTAATGAAAACTCCACACCGATGCCAGTAAAAAAAGGTAACCAATGTAAATTAAATGAAGTTTGAAATATTTGGGGGTTACAACACAAAATCATAGATAATGGTTATTTGGGGGTTAAAACACAACATCATAGATAATGGTTATTTGGGGGTTATAACACAAAATCATAGATAATGGTTATACCAGTATCTTTTTCTATTTTGTTTAAAATAATCGGCCAATATATTAATATTTACAGTAGAAAAAAATCGTTCCATGTATCTTCATTGAGTGCCTTTTACACTGAAATTCCCGACGCCCTTTGATGCTTTGCATCAATACTTATCTTGTAGGACAATCATATACAAAGTTTTTGTCTAATCAAGAAGACCACAGACTTACACGTTTATACATGGACAGTACTTCAAGTTAGCGCGAGCCTATGAACGCCTCCCGAATAGCGATATATAACAACGCCATGTGATTAAACAAAACAAAACACCAGCTCTCGATTCCTTATTCAAGCCGAAACAAGAAATCATAGTTTTGACTACGAATCAGCTATAAATATTTTACATACCAACCAAAATATCATCAATTTGCAAACTATTAATGATAACTATTAATGGATGCATATCTGATTACTAATGTTGATGCGGGGGCGAGACGTAAATCAAGAAATGTTTATATGTGTTGTAGTCGCAGTGCAATCAACAGTCTGTTGGGATGTACTGCAACCATTTGATTCAAGTCGTACCTAAAAAAATGTTAACAATCAATCAAGATCGTCGTATGCATTGCGCCTTGATAGTATGCCTTTGTAACTTTTAACAAAGCTTCATACCACTGTGCAATCCACTGTGCAAAACAATTATATCTCTTAAACTATTTTTTTTAAAGATATCGAAGCTCAATTGTTATCTTCGTATTCAGCTACTGATTTGAAAGATATAACCAATGAAATTTATTGAAACGAAACAGAGTGACTCCATTATAACCAATGCGGATGCGCATATAACAGAGAAAACGCCTAATATACAATATAGTATTGTATATATACGTGTTTGTGGTTCTCTCAATGAATAAGCATAGACAAGCATAATTAGAACAAAAAAAAAATGAATGTTTATTCTATGAATAATACTGCATATCATTATAATCGAACAATTATTCCAAGAAATCTAGCGAAACAAACGCTGAGAAAATTGCTTTATTTTAATAAAAATGCAATAGGTATCTGAACAATAATTTTAGCGTGATGCCTGACAATATGCGCGGGTCCACACTTTAATGCCTCGGCATTTACAATTTCAAAAAAACAACTCATTAAATTATCGAATTAGTTTTTTCTCAATACTAAAAACTCAATTATATCAAATCCCTTATTCCGAAGCCATAATACGTTCTGATGCTTACAATTGAGAGCGTGTGATTGTTTTTCATAATTATGACTGCACTATGTAACATTTATAATTTGTTTTTACGGATAAAATACTGAAAACACGCATTCACTAACATTTGCGTAAACCTAGAAATATGAATAAGGAAAAGTCGGGAAAGCATTTAATGAATAATTGTAACTTATGTAATACTAAGGATAAATGTTTGCTAGTACGGTTCACAACATTTCAAACACTTGTTGTATGGGTCAATTATCTGAACACATTGCATGCAAAAATGCGTCATTGGTGTCTTAAGAGACGCATGCTGTTTATTATTGAAACAAACAAATTATTTCGAATTTCAGTTACGTTTCTGAGGCCAAAAAACGTTGTTTATTTTCACAAGCATCTACACAATAGAGGGTGGATAGTTCGGGTTATTGGTGAGGATTTTGATTTAATTTGTGTATTGCATCCACAATTTGCTCTTACTATAATAACTATATTATATTAAGTTAACACGTTTTCAAAACAGTTTAAGTTTATAGATCGTTCATCATTGGTAACGTGTTAAAAAAAAATAGATCTAAACATTCGATATGTGTTAAATAATAACATGTGGTAAAACTCGTTGCTCAGGACATCCGGTTATGATAGAATCCGGTTTGCATATTGGAAGTCATTATAATGTTTTATTATTCATTGAACTTGCTCTGTTGATAATAAATATTACACATTTTCATGCTAAGTCCTCTGGAAGATAAAAAAAAGTATTGGTTGTCTAGTGGTTAAACTTTCGAAATCTAAAAGGTTTTGATTAAATCTAAATGTGCACTGCGTCGTTTAAAACTAGAAATGACATTTTAGATTCGTTTTGATGTTTGAGTTAATATACTCGTAATATTTGTACAAAATTAAGAATATTAACAAAAATATACTGACGAAATATGGTTCTGTTGTTGTACGTGTTGAACACCACACACATTGCATATATAGTAATTACAAACAGTCTAGCTAGAAATAGATTGTACAAGTTGTGAAGGCATGTGTCTCAATATTGCGTGTTTCATGCACAAATAATGAAATAAGTAACCAGTGTATGTACCAAAAATATAAACAAAATTTTTTTATCTTTTTTATCGAGTTTTATTCACATCTACAGGTATTCATATCGTTTTTTATAACAACGACTGGTTGTTTAATATTCCACAGACAACATCTGTCAGTTTTCAAACACGTGTCTAGAAGTATAACAAAAATCTGCAAATTTTATCGTTGCATTTTTGTAATGAAGCCTTCCAATAAGAAACGTCTGCGCTATATCAAAATACTTATTTTTTTATTTCTTTTCGAAAATATTGTATTTCATAATACATAATACAATGTAATTCTACAACATTTTCATATATAAAAAAATGGAACTAATTATGCGTTCAGACATTGTAAAACGCTATGCATTCTATTAAACACTCTGGTACTGCAATATTCTTGTATGAAATCATCTAAACAGGTGAATAGTGATGCTAAAAAGGGAAGAGAGTCCATTTAAAAAATAAGAAGGATTCTAATATGTTATATGTGGTTGAGTAAAATGTAAATCACAAACTTTTTCGCGCTCGTTTAAATGGGTCTATTATTCAGTTTGTTCATCATCAGTATATTACTATCAAAAACGTGTCAAGAGAGTATATTAAGATTAGTTTGGCAAGTTTCGCCTGGTTCAATTTTGCAAATCGTGTATTTTTTAACATGCAAATACGGAATCTCTACGGAAAACTGATCGTTACCTGCGGAGAAGATGTATTAAGTGTAGGAAAGGACCAGCGTTAAAATTAATAGCCACAAATTGCACTTCTCCCAAAAACGACAGTCTTCTCAAACAAAACTTCAACTTAAAAATCAAAAAATGAATAAAAGTGCGTATAAACGAAACGGAAATATATTAACTTCAAAATCGTGAATGTAATGTTGAGCCATTTTTGCACGTTTACCGCGTGTGTATTTTATAGTGCCATCACAAATTTTGCTTGGCGGAACTTTTTTCCCATTTTATTAAACCACACTACGTAGTCATGTCGACAATTTAATTCAAATACCCGATGGACAAGCTCCTGTGCTTCATATTTGAGTATAGTATGTGCATGACTCTATCCGAAAACTCCGACGTACTTAGTTACTCGCATAATGAGTTAAAAAAGAATTTGTTGTACAAAAGAGGTTATAAATCTTCGATGACGTCAAAGAATCATCCAAAATACACAATGTAAGTTTAACAACTCGTATAGAAATAGATTTTGAGTGACAAAAGGCCCGTCATAAGACGGATGGATTGATAAAGAAAAGCACATCAAAGAAGTGACCGCATATCGCTGAAAGGGGATTCGTCTGCGCTCTACCGACGAGAATGCCCTACACTTAATGCTGCACAATATATCGTGGCGTAAAAAAAATAATCACTGATGTGGACTCTGCACATATCATTAAATGAAGAATTACACTTATGGTAAAATCATCAGGAAATATTTTTTTAAAATCCATTTCATAAACTGGAAGAAAAGAAACCGCTGCCTGCAGTAGCTTTTCTTCCAGTTTATAAGGTAAGCAATTTTTGTTATGATGCAATTGTTTTCTATTTTTTTAATGGAAAAAATATACTTTTCGGGAGGTAGGAAATTTTAATAGTGATAATAATTGCATTAACAAATAAGAACATTTTGAGAAATTCTGATTTGCCTCAATCAAGTTAATTGATGCATATATGCGTTAAAATATTCCTTTAACCCAATGAATGTTTTTCACATTTAAAAAAAAGAATTGTTCTTCTTCAACTTTCTTTCAAACGGAAATTAGCATAAAATCATCAATAATGCTTAAAATTTATAACATGACATACAAAAATACTACTTAAAACCATCGAACTCCCCCAGAATTCTTATACAAATATTCTTTGTTTTGAAACAGGTAGACAGTGATCAAACAGTCTGAAGCAAGTACAAAATTACAAAGTTGTGACTTTACTTTCGTTATTTGTACTGGATTTGAACTTTGAAAACGTCTTACAGTTTAGTTAGGTTCGGCAATCGTCTAAATTCTCCGCTAGGTATGGATGAGAGCTCGTTGCCGGCTAATATCCTGAAACAAAACAAAGTCAACTGAAGTAATCAACGATAATTATACTGCTACGAAATAAATATTACACTATGTTAAATAAGTTAAGAATTTGTAAACATGCACCTTCTTTATATAAAACAGCTTATATTGAAACCACACGTTGAAACAAGAGAAGAAGAATATTGCACAGTTTATTGATAAACAGCAATCTTTACTGATAGCGAGGAAAACCTCGCAGTTAGAAGGACAATCCTATGACAAAGGCAAACAACAGAAAATGGTATTCTGTCCGACATTAGAGTGACACGTTTTTACTTGGACAGTACATATAGCTGACGAGAGTCTATGAACGCCTTTCGAATAACGGAACCATGAGATAACGCATATAAGCAACACAATTACACATACTGCTTAGGTTTGATGTGAAAAAACCAATGGTTTTACGTTTCCTGCTTATTCACGAAGCAGATTAAATAAAAACGTTGTCTAACGTCAAATCAATGATGAGGAAATGCTAATAATTATAATGATGATAATGATGATAATGATGATGATAATGATGATTTCGCCCTATATGAATCCCACGTTATTTTTTTATCGGGGTAAAATGGTTTTCAAAAATACATATGATTATGAGTACATACGGGTTGATTTTCAGACAAAGCATCCTAAGTAAAGTCACCATAATTCAATTGCCATTTTCTGATTATTTATAGAAACCAGAGTAACCGCGCGATAGTCTAATGAACAAATAAATTCAAATGCTTGAGAAACATCAATCAATTTCGATGAGTAGAAAAGGAAATGCTTACGGGAAATAATTTTATGTTCGCAAATTATACCGTCGGACGTAGCGCGACTCATTTGTTTGTGTTGGCTTCAAATTGCAATACCGAATATCTACTGCAAATTATATAAAATATATAATAAATAAACCCCTTAGTTATTTACAAAGAAAAGAAAGGTTTTAATATTCACTGGTCTTTTATGAAGGGAAATGTGAACAGGTGCATTTATATTACACGCCAAAACATAATAAAAAACATTAACAATTAAAACGGATCACCTATGCGGTCGCCGCTTTAAAGCGGACTATACAAGGGATAGGGATGTCATACAGGTGAAAAGCGTACCGAACCTCACACATTTGGCAAAAAGATGTGAATACAAAATTATTCAGTCTCAAAAAGCCATTTTCTTAAAAGCCGTTTATATGCAGGTACCTACTAAATAATAAGTTAGTAACTACTAACTATTAAGTAATAATCTCGGACAGGTAGAGAGCACAGAATCAGCATAAAACAGGACTGTGAAAGTAACCATTAACATCATACCATGGCAATTTCAAATAAAAAATTTAAAGAGAATATGAATTTCATATCATTGCAATTTATTTACTCAATGGTCAATTACTCAAACGTTTCTTGTTTAGCACCACAACTATTTGATAAAAGTGTGTTTGTATACTGTTTGTGTTGTTTTTTTCATTCTTTAACAGGTGTTGCGATATATTTTTTCTGGCAGGTGGCCTGTTCGTACACTTAATCCAATTGTATGTGTAAATTATAACAGTGCTGTATGACTTTCCGACATTTAAAAAGTGATTTCACTGGTATAAAATATGTGCATTATTAAAACTCAACGTGCATACTCGTATCAAAAATGTTAAGAAAAACTTGCATCATGATTTGAATATAGTAATCAACTTAATACAGTAAGAAAAATGACCTGCTGAAGAAATATGTGTTTCTTAAGACTTTTGTTCAATGAAAACCGAGTATGACGTTGTGCATATTTTTTCTGGTAATTAACCTTAATGTTTGCATATTTATAATTAATATATCGTGTTTAATCGCAGTTGTGAGCATATAGAAACGCTGACTGGCTATGGCATTGCATATACATAATAAAAACATATTACATTTCACATTATTATGTGACTTGAGATGCATATTACACCGATCTGGCAGATTAAGATAAATCAAAGTGTATGTGGACTAATTCTATGTTAAGTGTGAGGTCAGGCTAGCTTTCAACTGGTTTAACCGTCCTTCCATTGCATTGACGCTTCCAAGACGCCGACCCCAGCTTTAATCATTATTATATGTTTGTAATGCATGTTGTTCATCGAATAATACAAGCTGACGGTGGCAATATTATTTTTATGAGCTTTTATTATCATTTGTTCGCTGCATGGTATCGAACAATGAATCTATTGAAATCATCATTCAGAACTTCATTTGATAGCTTTCTTGTAAGTGTGCTGAATAAATCGTCTGATAATGCTTGACGTAAAATGATAAATCCATTTAAAAATCACAAATAAAACACAACTTTGACGTAACGTTTAGCCTATAGACTTTTGTAAACCGGAAATATGAAAAGCGTCTCGCAGTCAGGCGCGTGTTTCCCACGGATCAAAATGCACGGGTGTGGAATGTTTGCAGACGAAAAAGATAAGATATTTAAAACATAATTTTTGTTTTCGAAGATTTTATTCAAAAAAATAGTCTAAGACCATTTTAGTGTTTTTTTTCTTATACCATTTTTAGTGTTAACACGTTTATAGAAATTAAAATACATTTAGTTCGTACAAACTATGCTAATGGCAAAAGCTAGATAACGTTTGCAGTAGGTGTTATGGTTAGCTTAAGTCCATTAATTATTGCGTGGCGCAGAAGTAGCGCATCCACTTCTGGATCATGACGACAGTTGGTTCTTAAACCGGCGTCGTCACTTTTTGTGTTCACTTTTTTCATGCTATAATAGTTAATTCAATTAAAAACATAAGATTTGTAAGCAATCATATCTAATGACAATTTGCATACTCATTTATTTGATTTTGCAAAGTGAATCTCGTCGTATTTGATGATGAGATAACATACTATTTCAATGTATTTATAAATGGGGTACGTTACTTCAAATACTTTTAACGGATAAATAAGTGTCATGTTTCATGCAGAAGACTGTCGAGTTTTCGATGGCTTCAATATCGTTAAACTTTGTGACGTCAAACATTTACCTAGCGATTTTTGGCGGCAAGATAGGGGGCAAATTAAAGTATTTTGATATGAATCTGCAAATTATATTGCTTTTTTTTCAAATTATTTGAATAATTTGAATAAAGATTAAAAACTCACAGAACGTGTGCATGTAATATGTTGCGTACTAATGATGTTATAATAACGTTAATCAAAACAAGAGCATAAATTAACGTCTAGCCAATAAAAACTAACATTTACATACGGGCATTTACTTCTTTGCAAAATACCAAGCTCCCCTGATACATATTTCTGATTTTCTGATTGATATATGATGGTTTGCAATATTTCACCACTTCTTGTTTCATTAATGTTAACTTATTCTAAAAATAATGTTTTGATAGTCTTTTTTAATATTCATTCAGTCAACTGTTCAATTAAGATTTACTTCAACAGAAACTACCCCATATATTGCCAAAAGAATTTCAACTCATTCCAGCGCTCTCGTTTATTATGCTTGGAATGATCCAGGGGCGGAGACAAGGTTGACAACAAAATAAAGTTTCAAAGCCACTTAATGGTAAGTGATATTAAACTAATTTTAGAGTGTCGTGTTTTTGTAGCTAATTAGTAAACATTAAGTTTATTTTTTTTTTAAACACACACAAATATTTACAATGTAGAGACGCTTCCCTAAGTCAAACCGGACGGGCATCCGTTGACCATTCCCAGTTGGCATCACACGTTTTACGAACGTTGCTGAAACGTAATACTTAGGTCGCAACGTCAGCAACCATTACTGAACGTTGCCATAACGTTGCATACAAAACATTACCAGGACGCTTCATCATAACGTTGCAAGGACGTTTCAGAAACGTTGCATTCTGGTCGATACGTTAGTAACCACTTAAGAACGTTTCTGCAACGTTGCACGCGAAACGTCGGTCGGACGTTTGAGAAGGATGTTGCCACAACGTTGCTTCTAGGTAATTGTGCTCTGTTTTAGCGACTGCAGTTTTTTCTGCACTTTTCTTCCTTGAATTCAGTATCGCCGCTAGTTTTTTCCATTGTATACAGTATCGCCGCTAGGTGGAACGTATATTATTTTTTCTAATAATAGTTTTACTTGTAGGATAACATAAACATTTGTTTATTCGCACTATCGATCTGTAAAGTTTTAACGACAGAATATTAAAATTAAAAGAAAAATTCAAAACCACGCTGTTTAATCTCGCATGTTAACGCATGCGCGAGGCATCGATTTACGGTCTTTGTGTTGTTTTGCCGGCCAGTTTGAATGTGTTTGCGTAGAGCGATAGTCGGAAGGATAACCAGAAAATTACCAGTCAAATTCAAAATTAAAGTAAATTTAGATTTTTTTTTAATTTTACAGATCAGTTGCTTAATATATGCTTAAGATGAACTTTTAGCGATTGGCAATTTAAACAAGAAATACGTGTTTTGATAAATTGTGCAACTAAATACAACGTTGCAGCAACGTTGGAAAAAACGTCAGGAAAACTTTCATATACACCATTGTGACAACCAAACTGCAACATTTGAATGCAACCTAAATACAACGTTGCAGCAATGTTTTTGGTGCCCACTGGGTTATCACTGTAGGGATGGCATCGCATACCTATAACGGTATTCGAATAATCGCATATAACGGTTTGAATGTTTAAATTTCTATATTGTGTAAGTTATAACCGTTTGCTTATTACTTACAATGTTGTTGTATTTGTTAATGTTGCTATCGAATAACCCTATAGGTGTAGGCTAGTACTATGGCCGATCCTGTAATCGAGCACATATACAAACAATCATGTCATAGAATTTTATTTGTATTTGAAATTGTATTATGACAATAACATTTATCAACGTTTATGACTTGGAACATTTGAATAAGTCATGAAAAATACATCACAAAGCCTTTCAGTGATTCTCAGAATTAAAATTTAATCCTTTATCACAGCGTTAAACAACCGCTCCGTATTTTTTAACAAAAAAATATCTTTTGAAAAACATTTTTATGCCCAGGTAGGGTGGCATATAGCAGTTGAACTGTCCGTCATTGTGTCAGTATGTCAGTATGTGTGTATGTCAGTCCGTCCGTCCGAAAAAAAAATTAACGTTGGCCATAACTTTTGCATTATTGAAAATGAAAACTTGATATTTGGAATGCATGTGCATCTCAAGGAGCTGCACATTTTGAGTGGTGACAGGTGAAGGTCAAGGTCATCCTTTAAGGTCAAAAATCTAATAAATGGCGTCAGTCCGTCCGTCCAAAAACTTTAACATTGGCCATAACTTTTTCACTAATGAAGATAGCAGCTTGATATTTGGCATGCATGTATATCTCATAGAGCTGATCATTTTGAGTGGTGAATGGTGAAGGTCAAGGTCATCCTTCAAGGTCAAATGTCAAATATATGGCGTATGTCCGTCCGAAAACTTTCACATAACTTTTTCAATATTGAAGATAGCAACTTGATATTTGGCATGCATGTGTATCTCATGAAGCTGCACATTCCATTCTTAGTGGTGAAGTTCAAGGTCAAGGTCATCCTTCAAGGTCAAAGGTCAAAAATAAAAAAATATCAAAGCGGCGTTCTCATGAAGCTGCACATTGTGAGTGGTGGAAGTTCAAGGTAAAGGTCATCCTTCAAGGTCAAAGGTCAAAAAAAAATAATTTCAAAGCGGCGTCCTCATGAAGCTGCACATTTTGAGTGGTGGAAGTTCAAGGTCAAGGTCATCCTTCAAGGTCAAAGGTAAAAAAATATATATATATAAAAATCAAAGCAATAGGGGGCATTGTGTTTCTGACGAACACATCTCTTGTTTTCAATCGCACATTTATATCATTATTTTTGTTGTTGTCAAATTTGAGTAATTCAAGCATTGTAATGGCTGTTTAAACTGTGATCACAGAAGATTATTCGCCAGTCATTTTAAAAACAGAACAGCTGCCTTAATTTAAAGCCTTAATTGGCACCTAATTGACAAACAATAGTTGATTTTTCGAGCGTGTATTTTGCAATTGCGCAATCGATGCTGATAAGATCCACGTTATCAGTTTCATACGAATACCTATCAAATCAAACATGTTAATCATAATTGATTTCGGTAGACAATTAGTAAGCGGCTTGCAGTTAATTAAATAATAGGACAAATGCGTTTGAAACAGTAAACTTGCAAATATATTCGAATGCAAATTCTGTTATTCGAATACTGACCGTTCAATCGAATATTCAAATATTCGAATAATTGTGTCATCCCTAATTATCAGAGTTGTTTGATTTTAAATTCATATATTTTTATAATTGTTGCTCGGAAAAGTTCGTATAATAGTAAATGTATTGTCATCCTCATCCTAATCATAAAAAACAATAACAAATACGACAACATTCTCATCATCTATGATTTTACGCATCGTCACATCATTGATTTTCGCTAGAACTTGATAATTTCGCATACTTCTTACATTTTACTGAGCCAATCTTTGTACAATTAATTATAAAAAAAGTATTGTATCATCAACAACAAAATACTTCTAACACTACTACAACAAGCCATTTAGCTACCTCACAACTACTATTAACATAACAGTACATTCCAGTACTGTTTACTGATTATTCTGATTAACCTAATGCCTTTCACAATTACATTACTTGAAAACAAGTGGCTTTTAGTTTGAATAACGTTCTCTACTAAGTTCTAAATTTAATAGCAAAAAATGATACAAAAACAACTTGTTTAAATCATACAAAAATAGAATGAAGGTTTGTGAATGTAAATATTTGCATATTTTAATACAAACGTATTATATAAAATGACATACTTTTCATTAAAACGCGCTGCAATAAAAACTTTAAAACGAATTTCGAATATTTAATGTTCTTATTTCGTTAATGAAAGTAATATAGGAAAGTTAATTGTTTGATACCAATGAATAATCGTTTAATTACTCGTTTACTTTAACACACAATTTAGCATAGTATGGCTGTTATTACTTAAAACTCCACTGTTTTCAGACTAAACCAAAGACAAAAACACAGAGTATTGCTTTTGCTATTAATATATGAACTTATTTTAAAAGTTTACGGATGTCCTTTGGTCACACAAATTAACTATACATCAGCAAGCCTACTGTGAACAATTGGAAATTAATTAATATTTTTTCCATGCATAAAATAACAGGGCAAAACGAAAATCCCCTGAGAAAAGGTAAAAATCCCATGGGAAAGCCAATTGTGCTCACAGCTTTCATAATGAACAATCAGTTATTTTTAAGCGAAGATACTCAGTTATTGAATTCACAAAAAGCATTACTGAAATACTTTTTTCTTTTATTGGCATATTAAAGCGATAAAGGATATTTCAGTTTTGCAAAGTTTTTCTGGTGAGCATTTTTATACTTAGATTTTGTTAACTTATAAAAGAAGTGTTTCCTAATAAAGTTATAAAAAATGTCTAAAAAATATTTTAATAATCTATTTTGTATTCGAAAATAATATTCACTGATAAGACAGTCCGAAACAAATAGACAATTACAAAGTTATAACTTTACATTCATTATATGTACTGCAATTGAACTCTGAAAACGTCTTACAGCCACTGAAGGTTCGGCAACCCGTTAAATGCACCGTCTTGTATGGATGAGAGCGTGTTCAAATGTAAGTCCCTGGAACAAAACAAAGTCAACTGAACTAATCAACGATAATTATACTTTCAGAAACAAATATTCGCATGTGCTGTATAAGGTAGGAATTCTTCAACATGCATCTTCTTTATTTAAGAGAGACTATATTCTAACCACATGTAGCAACGACCGGAATTTCTGATGTGAATACTGGTTATAGCAGTCGATGCAATATTACAACAATGATATAATCTTCAAGAAATGTGAATTTAAAGCCACTTTTGAAAAAGGGAAGAAAACGTAGTGGGATTGTTTTTCAACTGCTAAGGTAGGATTCTTTCCCATGCGATTTATTCCCCATTTTTAATATGAAATTTGAATAGTGAAAACATATTAATAAACATAGACATATTGCGAAATAGTATGTTTGAAATAAATCAACTTAATCGTTGCATATATGCAATAAATAAAATATGTCAAATTACGGTCTTTTAAAGAAAATAGTGTTGTTGTTTTTCTGTTAATAAATGTCAAACAAAAATTGGCACAATAACAACAATACCGCTTAAAAATAATCATTATACATATACAAGCCTACTTTAACAATTAATCATTTCACGGGACTTTTTCCATGCACGGTGTGAGAAAATATTTCAATTGCCGATTTCTGGTAAATTATTGAAATCAGAACCGGGTGAGATTGTAAGGAACAAAGACTTTCACATGATTGAACACAACCGGTCACTAATGATGAGTAGAAAAGCCAATTAGGAGAATGATTTTTTTTTTCGCAATTATTTTCGTCGGTTCATTTGTTTGTATTGGCTTCAAATTACACTACCGCATATCTACAGTAAACTACATGTATATAAAATATAACATTAAAGTTTATTTTATTGTTTACATAATACTAATTCAATACAATTTTAGCCTGATGTATTGGCAAAAATGCCCTATCAAATAAAGGAAATTGCGAACAATCTAGATTCAAGTGTAAGAAATGCATTCCATTACACTGAAACGGCAGTCGTCATCGGCATGGTCTTAATGTCCCCGTGAAGAACACAGATATTTTATCCGTGTCTGGTATGTGCGCGCCCGATTGCCCAAAAACATACACTCGTTTGCAATATTAGATTTATAAAAAAGTAATGACTAATACCAAAAAAATTAAATCGAATGTGTTAAAAACATATTTTAAAATTATTTAATTATATTCTTCGATACAGAGGCACACGATTGTATTATAATTAATCTCAGACTTCCAAATCAGACAGATTGCTCTCGGAAATATACAGTTTAAAAACCAAACATGAAATTACGCTTCAACCGTTCTGAATCAACCTTTTAAATTACACTGAATTACATTTAAAGAAAAATTTATCCTACGATCAATCAGTCGTATTATAGTTTATGTCCATTCTTGTTAAAAATGTTCAACAATATTTTTAAATAAATATATTCATGAAAGCATCACTTAACAAACATGCATAATACATTCGACAAAGTTCACATTTCGTGGAGTATGACGACATTATGAATTAAGGAAAACATATGAATAGCTGCGAATTTGCTTTATTAAATACATCACTGAAAACACGTGTCGTTTGGGTCATTTAACTGAAAACATTGCATGCGTGTAATGCCTTTGTAGTTTCCGAAGATACACATACTGTGCGTTCTTGAAAAAAAAAGTGTTTATATTTCAGTTACGTTTCAGATTCCTTTTTTAAATTGCATCTCCAAATTAAAAATTATTCGGTTGGCTCATTGTTTTTGTTTTTTTGTTATTACGACTGTTTTCATGAGGCATTTACTATGCAGTGGCATGTTCTACTTATACATGAATTTGTTTTTTAAACATCTTTATTGTACATTTTAAAACGTATTTTACATCTCGTCAGGCTCATATTAACACTTGTATACAGTGTATTGAAATTACCATCACATTAAAGGGGCCTTTTCACGTTTGGGTAAATTGACCAAATTGAAAAAAGTTGTTTCAGATTCGCAAATTTTCGTTTAAGTAATGATATTTATGAGGAAACAGTAATACTGAACATTTACCATGCTTTAATATAGCCATTATATGCATCTTTTGACGATTTAAAAACCCTAAAATTATAAAGCGTTGCAACGGGAAACGAATTAATAATTTGGAGAGTTCTGTTGTTGTCGTTAGATTTTGTGAAACTACGAGGATTGGTTATATGAAGTATAAAATACACCTGACTTTGTATCCAGAAGGATGGCCGAGTGGTCTAAGTCGGAGACGTTTTTACTCCATGACTCCAGGGGCCAGTGGTTCGAGCCCTGCTGAGGGTTACCTTTTTATAATTTAATTCTTGATTTTTTACTGGAGCTTTTTATATCCAATGTTAACATTTATCAATATAAAGCATTTAATGAAAAACTTCAACGCATGCCAAAATCTGTGAAAAGGCCCCTTTAATGCAAATTTTAAGCTTTTGCATTTGGTGAATAACTATTTCAATGAACAATTTAAATAGAAAACTATTGCTAAACGTCCGAATGTCAAACATAAACGCTTTACACTGCCTCAATCGTATCTCCCGTCACATAAGACTGGCGTTCTTACTCTTGTTTATGGTGACCAAGGACTCGCAAGCTTAGCCTAGCAGACTTTGCCGCCGTCATGATAACTCATAAAAAGGCAGAAAGAATGCCAAATCGGCTAAAGCCGAGCTTTTGCGTTCTAATGGGCACTATTATAAACGCCTTATAGTTGCCCTTATGAGTTATGAATTCTCAATACGTCTATGGGGTTTTAAGACCCTGTAGCGTATTTGATCATAGTGTCGTCAAACTGCAAACGCTGTTGATATTAAGACTAGCCAAAAACGCAGTGAGGCCGTCATGACGTCTTTGAAAAAAAACGCATGGACGCCGGTCAATCGCAAACCAAAACGTTGTGAAAACACACATAACGAGATGTGAACGATGCGTTTAAGCGAATTAAACAAAATGAAGGTATCGGATGCTATTGTTGACAAACCATTTGTTTCGCAAGGAGAAACAATACTTTGTGTGTGTGTTTCGTAGAGTAACGGCGTTTTCCAGATACGGACTGTTTTATGGAGTCCATACCAGTGCAACGTGGGTATTAAGGACAATCAATTTAGTACAGTATAAATCAGGAAAAGGAAAAAAAGGAAAAATAAAAGATTATTAAACAGTTACGTTAATCATTCAAATACAATGTTAAGCCGCAATGTTTGGTTAACAAAGCGCTGCTTAAGATAAGTTCCTTCTTACATTCAGGTAAATGATATTGTTTTGATAACAAAAATATTATTCCTTTTGGGGGAAATTAGAAATGTTGTGTTAAGAGAATTATACCAATACACAATAGCTGTATTTTATGAGTGTGTAAAACAATTGTTGTTGTTGCTCTTAATTGAAAATTAATGTTATGGTCCATTTGAGAACATTATGCGAACATTATGTCCAATTGACTCTAACACTACATGAAATAACAAAAAATTTTGTTGTCGCGCAGTCTTACTGGGTAAGCATAAGTTTTCACCTTCATAAGTTTCATTTAAAGGTCAATGACGTACATTAAATATAAACGTTAACATTGTCAAGACCCGACTGTTCCTATTTACAGAAGGGTACTGAAGACGTTCCATGGCATTCGAGCCCTTTACTTCCTTTTTTCCTGATCTACAATGCATCTTAGACTATCAGTACATGTGGCGAATCTGTTGGCATAACTAATTAAACGTTGTTACATGTGAAGTTTTAAGATGTAGTCATGAAACCGTCTGTTCAGCAGTACAACGGTGCGATTAGTAAATAGAAAATAACATTATTATTAACAATGAATACGAGACACTGTCATTGTCATTATTTCCAGTGCAGTGCGTGCTATATATTTGCCAAACACAAACTCTGGTGATGCCCATGAACTTTAAAAACAACTTATGAAAATTAGAACATATGCTTTCTCATGTAGAATTCGCAAAAACACACAGATGATTCTTTCCTGTCGTGTTAGAGGAAGTCGGTAAGCAGTACAAGCAGCCAAGCTAGACATGGATATAGAGAATAACAGGTCACTGACTGATCATTTTATAATATATCAGGCGAGGCTTAGAATAAAATAACGGCGAGGCTTGTTTTTCTGTTTATCATACCACTGGCACCACTCACCCCGTTTTTCAACTGATTCATTTTTTAATGAAAAATAATCGCTACGCCCTGGAGCCGCTGCATTCGTTAATCACGTATGAATCTTTCTAAAAATAGCATTGTTCCTCAACACGAAAAGTAGCGCCATTTTATGTAATTTAATGACGCTGTTTCTTTCTCTTTCTTCTTTAATTCTGCAACAAAACTTTAAGCATCAATACTTTATTACACAAAATGAAAGCATATATTATACATTTTAAAGGCAAAACTTGATAACCGTTGTAACATGTCAAGGTCAGTGCAGTCGCTCACGTCTTCGCAGTGTGTCAACACGTGCAAAGAATTGAATGATGTTTTTATTAGAATTTGGAATATATACTGCGCGTTTGGTTTACTGTGGTGGTTGTGCGTAGATATTGAGGTTCTGCACGTTAAGTACAGCTCCAAAAAACATGCCATTTATTGGATTATGGCCAGGAAACTGTGCTTGTGAAACTGCCGGGTGGGTTGGGAGAGTAATGTTCCTTTCGGAAGGGTTGACAGAAGTGCATGAAACAAATATTGGAGTCCCTTAGTTTTGAATAAGGTGTTTTCTAGCAGAATGATTACTTATGTTTTTTTGTTTATTGAAAAGTGGCCTCGATTGCCATAGTTTTCAACATTTTGGCAATTTTTGTTCACCAAGTTTCTGCCGTAGGTACCACTGATCAGAACTGTCAGTTAAGGGCACGGTTCTTGTTGCCAGGTAGAATTTGCTATCATCAGTGCTGAAGCCGGGTGGCCTTTTATCACTGTAATGTTTGTAAATGTAGATAGGGTCCCTATTTCTTAATTGTGGGGAGGAAAACATCTGACATCTGATGCATTTGCTTCAATGCGGGTCTTTGTCTGCCGTTCATTGAACTCCAGAAATTAATTTCCTGAAGCATCTGTCTTGAGTTTGACATCACCCCATCTTAAAAAATGTGTATAATAATCAGTAAATGTTTCATTATATTTAAGTAAGTATTCAGGACGGATCATGTAAAATTAAGTCTTAGTAGCCTCCACACATGACTGATATATGAACTTCCTGTTGACCGTGATATAAAAAAAGATATCAGGCAACAGGATATCAAGCAGATATCAATGTGGTGGTATTAAAAAATTCAAATCGATGTTCCCTGTGAACCTCTGTGTTTTAATATGTTGTGTTTGAAACAGGAATGATGAAACAAAAAATCAGTATATGTACCGTGTATTCCAACAATTTATTCGTAAATGTTCTTCCCACAAGCAATAGACGCCATCAGGTAATATTATTAATCATTAAATATCGTGACTGGAGGTTTATTGCTCCAATTGACAATTTTTTTAACACGTGTCTATATATATCACAAAATACTGCAAACTATCTGAGTATGATGGTTTTCTTAATGATAATTTGGAAACCAGTCCTCCTTTAAAGAAACACCTGCGTTAAGATTGAAATAAAACTGACCTTTGTATAATAATGCATTTAATAATGCAGCAGGCCCGTAGCCAGGGTTTTGAAAATGGGGATGCGAATTTTCCCACAAACGAATGTTATTGAGCAACGAAGTGGCAAATGGGGTAGGTGCGGGAGGGGGTGTTCCCCTCCAGCAATCGGGGGTTTGAAAGTCCTCCCCCTAGAAACATTTTGAAAATGAAACGTAAAACATTGCATTCTGGTGACTTTTTATCTGTATATAGAGACTGATGTTATAGAGCATTTTTATATGAAATTTCCCTTTTATTGACCATACTCTGACTGATCGACATGTATATGATATAACAAATATGAATTTCCTATTACCGTTTTTCATTTACCACTTTTATCGACCAGTCACGGAAATACATTATATTATACGGCGTTTAACGCGACACTAGTATGCGCGCACATACTTTGTTTACATATGCAACAACTCATTTTTAGAAAGTAAAATTAACAATAAGAACCATATAAAATATCATTATTTATTGGAATCTCGATAAAATTAGTGTATGTTACCATTCCAAAATTTTACCATTCATAAGTCAAGCAAATTAAAAGGAAATATTAGACTTTTTTCAAAACAATTATTTGTCTGTTACTATGGATAGTACCAGAGGCATAGCATTGCTCTAAACGTGCTAATAGTGTATTGTACAACAAACACTGTTTAACAAAATTGGGTCATCTCTAATTTGCATCAATACCAGGGTGCAGGATCACGTGACTATCTTAATGGAAGTCAACACACCGGTAAGTGCCTGCTTTTTTCAATATAACTTTGTATAATAATTTTTCTTAAGAATTTCAACTAGTGCATAAAAGCTGCGTAATTTGAGGGAGGCGGAAAACTACAACGGGCGAGGCATGGTCAGGGGTAATAACCCCAAAAAAGGGTTAGAGGTAAGGGTTAGGGTTAGGGGTCGGGTTAGGGTTAGGGTTGGGTTTAGGTTTGAGTGGTACTGATCTAAAATGGTGCAAAGTATTGCTAAAAAAGAAAACAGACAAACTGTAAAAGCAAATAATGTATATTATAGAGTGTTATTTGTGGTTGAGCAATTTGTGCATTTGCGTAATTGCGCTCGTTAAAGTAGGAATATGATTAGGCTTATAACCGTGCATCAACATATAATCTTTTTCACAAAATTGCCCGACTGTCAAGAGAATATATTAAAACATTTTTTTCACAATTTGCGTCTGGATTTTTATTATTCGAAAACGACTATACTCGAAAATCAACCGTTACTTGCGGCGGAAATATAGTAACCGGTATTTCATAAATGAACCAGGTGTAAAATAAATGGCCATATATTGAAATCCTTCCAAACACGACAGCACACCTTAACCAAAATGCAAAAAATAATCAAACATGCAATTAATAACAAGTACAGAATATCTGATATATACAATCATTTCTAAACTCATAATTGTAATTTTGGACAATATTTCAATGCGTGTGTACCGTTTATCATGCAACCACAAATCTTGCTTGAGAGAACAATCTTATTTCAAGACAGTGTGAAATCCGATTTCCTTGTGTACTTGAGTTCAATTAGTTTGGTTAATGGATGTGAAATATGTGTTTGTAGTGTATACATAACTGTTTTAAAAGGCTTACATATAAAAAAAAAAGGTTTGGAAATAAAAGGTATTCCTTCGGTCTTTAATGTTAGACCATTTTTTTCTTAAAGAAACAAATTAGCTTCCATGCAAAGAAAATAAAGGCAAGGAAAACAACATGTAATGAAATAAAAACACTAACGCCAGACAGTTAATGTTTTTCAATGCTTTTTTGTTTTTGTTTAATCTCGATGACAATCATAATGGTGACGATAACGTGATTATATAGTGAGTACACCAGCGGTATTAATGTTTCAAAGTTTCACAAACATACAATTCTTATCGGTTTTCGGAACTTTAATCGATATAGGTTTGAAAGTAACAAGTAACGCTATGGGTAAGATATATTTTTGACGACAATTTAAATGTTAATTTTAACTTAATCAAATGATTTTCTTTAGACTATAAAGCTTAAAGTGTATTAAAGGAAATATTTAGATGTCATATATTTAAACAAAATCATGCATCTTCTTGTTGCATAAATGAAATTAAAAAAATATCTTTTACCATTATGACGTTATCTCGAAAAAGATACTTTTTATATCAATATCTTTCAAACTAAAATTGGCACAAATACATAATGTTTTCTTGAAATTTATAAGTTTACATAAAAGCCTACTTAAAACAATTAAAAATATCATAAGATTTCCTCCATGCAAACAGTGGGAAACATACCATATAGAAAGAATTTAAAATCACAATGACACAAAACGAAAATCATAGAAGAAAATGTAAAATTCCTATTGGAAGGCCAATTTTGCACACAACTTTCATATGACAAAACTGAATAATTATTAAGAGAAGATTTTCAGCAAGTATATATCAATCACTTTTTCTTATATATAAAGAAGATAAAGGATACTATTAGTTTGCGAACTTTGCAAAGGTTTTCCACTGAACGTTTAATATAAATGGAATTTTATTATATTTAAAGTTTTGCAAAATGTTCTAAATAGACTTATAATTAGTGTTTTTATTTAAAAACGACATAAATCAGTCTAAAGCAATTGAAAATTACAAAAACATTATTACATATTCGTAATATGTACTGATTTAAAACTGTGTAAACGTCTTACAGTCCCTCTAGGCTCGGCATTCCTTTAAACGCATCTTCGTGTATTGATGAGAGAGTGTTTTTGGATAAAAACCTGGAACAAAAACAAAATCAACATACGTAATCACTGATAGTTAAACTGCTTCGAAACACATAATCAAAGACTTTTAATAAGCTTATAATTGGTCAACGTGCTTGCGCGTTTGCCTGGACCAAATTAAAAACTATTTAATCCATGCATAGTAACAACCAGAATTGTGCACAGTTAAATTGAGAAACAACACTTCGCAGTCAAACACACAATCTTAAGACAAAGGCACACAAAGTTAAACCAATGTGTGTTAAGTTTTATAATCTTATTGAGATTATGCATAAGGTAAAGAATGTTTATTGTATGTATCATTCAGACGCGAATAATAAGCCAGTACAATTAAATAATTTTGTGGAATTAATAATAAAAAAAATTACTTGCTCCAAATTTGGGACTTTGTATTTTTATTTTCTAAGTTTGCATTGGAAACATTATTATTCGGTTTCAATAAGAAATAAGAAATTGGTTCCTTATTAATTAATGCGAAGATGAAAAAGAAACACAATCAACAAATACCATTCTTGAAATAAATGACAACATGTGAAATGATTGCCAGAGTAGTAGGTTGGGGTACAACAACTATTGAAGTACTCTCACAACTTCCTTATTATGTTTGAATCGGAAATAAGAAACAAGTACATTGATAATTATTCAGTCGCTATTTGGATTTATCCTACGTTGGTGGGTGTTAAAATAACAGAACTGTTATGTGCTATGAAAGCTACAGATGGTGTTCATTTATATATACATTAATTTGGTACATACAAAGTTATAAAGTAATCTTTTTAGTAAGACAACTCACATGTTTTATAAGAATTGAACAAGGAATAAGGAACAACTTTTTGTTCCGTATCATGTACCTAAAAGAACCAACATTATCAATAGAGCAATTTGTACAGAAATGTGTTACATACAATTACAATATATGCAATTATGTTGAAATCGCAACTACATGTATATTTATATGGCTCAATTAAGTTCATAAAAAGTTTTATTCAATGTAAAAAAGCCATTTTCTAACTTGGCTTGAATAGCATGATTGTCCTAGTTATAGGATGCAGTTAGTAGATTATACTATAATTATTAAAGTAATAAAAAGCCAGTTCTTTATTCGGTTTAAATTAGGAAAGATGAATTGTTTGCTTTTTGATAATTAAGCCTTTGTACTCATTATTTGGTCACATAATAATACTTACATAATAACTCGCGTTATTGGTCTTTGTATTTTATAAAGTTGTTAACACAGGGATCCTATTACACATATATTTTCTAATTAACAAGAATGTCCAGAAAGAGGGATGCCCAATTACGACTTAAACAACAAAATGAACTGTTCTCTCCTATGTTAGATTATCTACTGTATATTGCATTATTGCGAAGTGAGCAGGAATTGTCATCAACATATATTACCAATGTGGAATAATATTGAACCAAATGTAGACATGAATTAAAATATTGCCAGTGTTTATTCTTACGCAATATTTGACAAGTTAAAATAAATATTGTCACATCAGGAAAACATGTTAAATGATTGTCAAAATTACGTGGTTCTGATTAATGTATATAAAGCCATTGGTATATGAAGTCGTTATTTAAGTTAGCTACTTATTTTGTTTGAATATAAACAGGGATCTTGTTCCTTAGCCCTTGTTTACCTATTGACATAGAAAATTGATCATGATTAAATACAACAGTGTAAAGATATATTGTTTGAAATATTTTATGTCATACTTTCCACCCGGTTGAGTAAATTGGGAAAATTAAAATTTGAAACAACTGTGTATTAACATTAATAACAAAGGTATTGGCCTACATGTAGAAAAAAATCTGACAAATTAAAAAAAACATGAGCAAATGTTGCTCCCTGAAGTAGAAGATCGGGCAAAATGGGTCATGTTCAGACATTTAGGAGAGAAAAACTGATTTAGTTTTCAAGCCACTACAATAATTCAAGGATTTTAACAAATTTGCACATGTTTGCCATAACATCTCAGCAGGGTTTCTCCAGAAAACTATTTCTTGTGGAGCAATTTGCGTTTTAAATGACCATGTTGGGACATGGATACCATCTGGAGAAGACCAGGAAACCTTATATGAGCAGTGACTTTATAATTCTTTTTGGTGACAAAAACCTAATTTCCAGCCATTTTGTTGCAATTTCTCTGCTTTGTACAGGCATATAGTAAGTGTATGTCGGCACAAAATGCATACAAATCTACTTTTAAATGTCTTTATTATAAATAGTGCCTTTTCAACATTCTCGAGTTTTATTTCGTTTTACCAACACTATTTTGAAAAATTTAAAAAGAGACATGACTGCTTTGTCACATAAATTAATTGGTTAGGTACATAGAATTATGTATTGATACGTGTATATGGGGGTTGTATGTATAATATTTAATTGGTCACAGTTTTAAAGTAGGTGGTAGTGATGATCGCAATCCTTACTTCTTTGATTCATTTTTTTAAGAGCCTCAACAAACTTAACATTACTTTATTACCGAAAAATTAAGACTTTTTTCAACCTGCAGAGGGGTGGATGTTGTTTTCAGATTGTTTGAGTAACAGGTGTTTAATTGATATATATATATATATATATATATATATAATAAGTCGCTTTTAGCCTTTTATAAAAAATAGAGGTGTGCAATCTGTCCATGCATGATGGAGGCTGAAAAGTTCAGCGACACCACCGGCAAAAGCTACAATGTGCGGAACGAGGTCACCCGCAAATCCACCAATGTAGTCTACGCTGTAAACGGGAGGTACTCTGTACCAGCGTCTTCTTCTTAACCTGTCCCGGATACGGACTCGACACAACGACCCGGTAGCCGAGCACTTCTACACAAACGGCCACAGCGTCGCAGACTTCCGGGTCATGCGACTTGAAAAATTAAATGGAACCGACGAGTACCGGAAGACCATCGAACAACTTTGGAAGCGCAAACTGAGGACGTTCAAACCATATGGACTAAACACAAAAGACTAAAATTGGCGCGCAATGTAACGTGCGATAATATAAAGTCACTTCCGCTAAAGATGATATGCTTATTCACAAATAAACGCCGCTGAAGAAGACCGAGAGGTCGAAAGCTACGGCACAATTAATAAAAGCGTTTTATTTTATTTATATATATATATATATGAGAAAGAAATTGTTCAAACAGTGTTAAAAATGAGTATCTTATACCCTAGCGCTTTCGACTATACGTCTTCTTCACGGGGACTGTACATATATTGTTTAACGATTCTCCAGTGCGAATGCACAATAGAACCATTGTCTTATAAAAATCTGCTTCCACAGGAACAACTTAACGCTGATTAAGGTCATGTGCTTTAGACTGGCGCGCGCGGTGTTCATGATATCAATGAAATTGTAAAAATTGAAGTTAACTTTTTGGCGTTCAGTCTTGTTTGTATAGTTATGTGTCGTTTTATTTTGTAATTATTTATTACGCAAATTAAAACTATAAAGTTTTAATAAAGTTATTTAAGTCATAGACCGGCGCCCGTGATATTTATTATATCGATGTAAGAATAAAATATTTAAATTTGCAGTGAATGTTTAGCATTCAGTATTGTGTCCTTTTTATTTTTTATTTTTGTGATAAGTTACTTACACTTATTAAATTATGTGATACAAACTGGAGCTTAAAATGTTTATTATATCGATTTTACGTTAAAATTCTCAATGGAAGTGAGAATTTTGCGTTAAGTTGGTTTATTTTTATATGTCGTTTTTATTGATTCCATGAGGCTGAAGAGTATTGAGTCGCCTTATCCATTATGTTTCTCGAAGTTTTCGTGTTTCGTCTGACCATTTTTCATTGGCTTCAATACAGAACAGGACGATATTATCAAACGTGTGATCACGTTCGCTAAAATGTGCATCAACGGGGGATCTGTTAAATTTACGTGTTTTTCCAATCAGACTTTATGCGTTTTTGCTCATAGTCAGTTTTGTCTGACCAACACACTGCTTGTTGCACACATTACACGTAATGAGGTATACTGCATTTGCTGTTCTGCAGTTGTGGGTTTCCTTGATGGACGTAATGGCGCCTGATTTACTCTTGAATTTCTGTGTTGGTTGCATAATATATATAGGAAAGTTGTATAGGAAAATGGGATACAGTAAAGTCAACAATTTATAGATACCCGTTTAAAGTTCATTTTTTGAAATGTTGAAATGGGGAGAGGTAGCAAGCCTTGTATTACACCGACTCGTGCATACCATATATCTGATAAGATAAGAAGAGGTAAACCAAACTAAGAGGTAGCCATTTGTAAAATTGTTTGGAAATGACCGTTTGTTATTGACATTGAATGTTAGTGGATGTTTAATTGTATAACAACTTCCTTACAGCCTGACTTTTTAGTTACTAATCAATGCCGATTTACATGTATTTCAGATGGAGTCACCTACAGATCTAGATCCGCTGCAAAACCTTTTCGCTGCTGATGCTGAGATGTTTGTAGAAGATGCTGCTGATGATCCTGAGGAGGCATACATTGATCCAGATATACTTGATGGCTCATTTCTAAATATGTAAACCCTTTAATTGTGACATTTGTGGCAAATCATATAAAGTGAAAAGATCAATGTCAAAGCATTTTAAGGTCTATTCAAGTGTAGACTCATACAAGTGTTCTCGATGCACACTTTTCTTGGAAGATTCAAGCAAACTACTGGAACAAAAACGGTCAAAACATCAGCCCCATTTATGCGTACATTGTAGCAAGTCTTTCAGTAGTAAATTCAACTTAGAGCGCCACCTTGCTACACATGATATGGAACTCCATCCAAGATAGTAAAGTGTCAACATCCAGGTTGTGATAAGACGTTTCGATCCAAACAGCACGAGATGATGATTTAAATACACACGGCAATTTAAGGCCACATGAGTGTATGACCTGTAATAGACGCTTTAATAGCTACTCGGCAAAAAAGATGCATACCAAAAAATGTTCAGGAAAGAAGAAGAACTGCTGTAGCATTTGTGGTGTTAAATATATGGGACCATGTTCGCTGAAAGAACACATACGCGCGGTTCATCAAGAGCTGGAACTGAAATGCTCAAAATTTAGAAAGCCGATTAAGTACAGGCCAAATCTACACAGACACGAGAAGAATGCAAGGGGGGCTCCAATATGACTGTATTTAAAATCATTATTGTTTCCATTGCTGATATCATGTGTTAAGTTGTAAAACTTAAAAGTAATAGTATCAGATTTGGAGGCAGTTATATTTCAGATACTGCTAGCTCATGAGTCAGGAGGATCTACGTTTGTTTAATCTTTTATTCTAGTCAAATAGAAACATGCTCAATGGTGGTTGATCCAGATGAAAACGGTACATGCTTATCAGCACAGTCTGATCCGGGACCATAGTTGTGTACACGACTTACTGGGCCTAACATTAAAATAGTGGTTGTTTCCCTTCTCGCGACCCATATGGTATTTAAGGATGGGTAAGTAGGTAGGGAAAAAATCCTTCAGGTTTTGTTCAAAAGTTATTTCATGAAAATAAATCGGGACGGACATACGTACAAAAAATCGGGACGGACGTGACGTACTGGGACAGGGACGGATGGGACAAACTGATTCCTGTATAGCCCCCCCCCCCCAAACAGAGTTTATGGGGGTATAATGTGGGGCGGGGCAATAACAGCATTGTGACACAGTGTAATTTTAGCACAAACTGGCAAACGAGTGAGTAATTAAGATAAAACTAGCAGCTTTACATATCTTAAGTGGACATAGTCTAACCACATTATATATCAGACAAAGGATTCAAGTTTCTGAAATGATGTTGGATGAAATGCAAAGTATAACATATACTGTATTATAAAGCATTAAAAGTACATTTATATGCATAAATGCCCACATACACTTACTATATGCCTCTATAAAGCAGAGAAATTTCAACAAAATGGCGAAAAAATAGGTTTTTGTCACCGTAAAGAATTATAAAGTCACTGCTCATATAAGGTTTCCTGATCTTCTCCAGATGGTATCCATGTTTTCCCATGATGGTCATTAAAAACGCAAATTTCTTCACAATAAATAGTTTTCTGTAAAAACCTTGCTGAGAGGTTATAGCAGACATGTGTAAGTTTGTAAAAATATTTTAATTATTGTAGTGGCTTGAAAATTAAAGCAGTTTTTCTCCCCTAAATGCCTTGAACATGGCCCATTTTGCCCGATCTCCACTTCGGGGAGCCACATTTGGCTTATTCTGTAAGATAATTTGTCAGGATTTGTTATCAATTTTAATACACAGTTGTTTCAAATTGGACTTTGAACATTTTATTTTTTCCAATTTACTTACCCTATGTAAGTTCATGCTAAAATACCGAACAGTGCTCCAATGGTATTACACTGCTCACATTGTTTCGGGTTTCCTGGGGCGCTTTCAGTTAAAGTGAGTTGTATTGTTAAGGGCTGCGATTGGGAGAATGGACAATAATTATTGAAGTGCGAAAACACCAGTTCTTTATTTGCTTAAATTGAAAAATAAGGAACTGGCTTTTTGCTTTTAAATAAGCCGTAAAAGAGCATCAGAGCAAATGTTTGTCTTTCATAAACACAACTAAGTAGAAATCTGTTATAATAAAATGTGAAGTTTAAAGCTACATATTAATTTTGTTTTCCCATCGCCATCTTTCAAACAAAATTACCTAAGTACTGCAATACTTCTTAAAATGTACAACTATTCAGAGACTAAGCCTACTTGGAAAATTAAAAATCTTTATATATTTTTTCATGCATTAAATGGGGTACAAAATCCATTTGGGAAAATATAAAATCACGAAGTCAAACGAAAATCCCCTGAGAAAAGGTACAAATCCGATGGAAAGGCTTTTTTACACGCAACTTCAATACATAAAATAGTATTTTTAAGCGAATATAATCCGTTATTTATTTTACAATAAAAACTTGTACAATTACGTTTTCCTTAGGCATATTAAACAGATGAAGGATACTTAAGTTTTTTTAATTTTGGGTTTGCAACGGTTTTCCGCTTACTGATTTTTATAAATAGAATTGTATTCAATTTAAGACACGTGTTATTTTTATAGTCAATTTTTTTGTAAAATGTTCTAAAAACTTTTATATGATACAGTGTTGCATCAGTCTAAAGCAATTAGAACATTATGAAATAATAACATTCTTTATATGTACTGGGTTTGAACTCTGAAAACGTCTTACAATCTTTTTAGGTTCGTCAGTCCTGAAAATACATCGCCGGTAATGGAGCCGATTACGTTGCCAGATAAAAACCTGGAACAAAAATAAACTACACTGAAATATTCCACACAAATATAACACTCCTCAGGTTGAATGCCATTTCTTCGTAGTAAAACGATAAGTTTTATGATGAAAATTTGTGAAAAAAATATTCAAATTAAAAATAAAAAAATATATTACGTTTTAAATTATCACACTTACAGTATTATTTTTTTTCAGGGGAACCATTTAACCAATTTAAACTGAACATTCAAATTGTCTTCAAAAGATTGTTTACCCTAAGCGTTGTGGGCTACTTTCAAATGATATTGATTTTATTTCCCGAAATCGATACATTATGATTGATGATATAGGAGATGACGACGACGACTACGACGACAACATCGACGATGACGACGACAATGACGGTGACGGTGACGGTGACGATGACCATGATGATGATGAAGAAATTGAACACGTCGGAAAGATTGGTTCTTAGTAGTTCCAAGCAGCCTTGTTAGACATGGATAATACACATTGATGTTTTATCAACAATATTGAATTTCGTGAGCGACACTGATTCTTATTAACATTCTTGATAGGGACAGAAAGTCGGTTAATTTTCAAGGATTAATAATTTGCAGGGTCTACATTAAAAATTTCTTACAGATATTCCCTGATACTTTCATTATCCTTGCTGAAGGGAACTGGAAACTCAATTACTCGTTCAACTTTATCACCTTAAAACCTTTTGCAGTGCGTACCCAAGTTAAACAATCCAGTTCTTTACGTAAATACCAATAGAAATGTGCCTTTATTGATAGGTTTTTATTTAATGTGTCAAAATAAACCATTTCAATGCGTTTTTATATGTTGCGCATATGAAGGGACTGAAATATACATTGAATCAATGGTTCTGTCTTTTTGTCAAAATGAGAAGTTCGCCATCGATGCGAAAAACTGGTTTGAACATTACTATAATAAATATTTAAACATAATTGAAACACATTAACATCGATTATAAAACCGGTTTTGCAAGTTTTGGTTTAATTTAAGATTATATGGATAAATTATTTTCGATTGTCGCGAATTATAACGATTATTGACGCAAAAAAAAATATCGCCTCCCTCTTCGGGTAAAACGAGGTCAATTGTATAAATGCGCTTCTTTGTTTAAAGATGCTATAGCTTATTCTCATCTGGGACAATAATTTTGATATTAAAATTTAAGTTTTGTTTAGAAAAATATATAAAACTCGAAACTAATAATTTATTTCGTTCTTGTACATGGAAATGCTTTCTTAAATTCAATCGCAAAGCAAGAACTGTAATTAGCGGTAGTGGTCTTAAACGGTGCACAAAATTGCTAACAAAGAAAAGAGGCAAGTTAATGAATACCAAATAAGAAAGATCATAAGGCGTTATTTGTGGTGGAGCAAAATGTACATTTTCTTCCTTAATATATTAAAATTATTATTTGGCAACATGCGTTTCGTTCCATTGCGTCAATCGTTAACTTTTTTATATGCGAATTATAATATATTAGAAAAATCGATCGTTACTTGCGGCGGGAAATATAATTATTTTAGGAACGGACCCGTGCTATTATAAATAGCCATCTATCGAAACTCTCCCAAAAACGGAACAAGCTGTAACAAAAATACAAATAAAAAAAAGAAATATCAGAGCCAGTATAGAATAACTGGTATATACACTCTTTTTTAATTCTTGATTGTATTTTTTAACAATTTGCCAGTTTAATCATATGTGCTTTCTTTTTATCAAGCGTGCTGTTTTAATATACATGAATTAAAATAATAAGATTGGAAAGAATAGTATTCTCGTGGTTTTTAATGCTGGACCTCTTTTTCTGTACAAAGAAGAAATATTTGCCAATGCAACAAGTAGACGCATAGAACAACAAGCAATGCCAATCAAAACATAAGCCTGACAGTTAATGTCAGTTTGACAATCATAACGACGACGACGATGTGATTAGATAGTGCTTTAAATGAAGATATAAACACAGGCTCTCGATGGCAATGTTTTTTTTATTTATTTATTTTTATTTGTTTTAGTTACCCGCTGTTTATTACAATGCATACACATACTTAATCAATGAAAATCTTCCAACAAAACGTTTTCTTAAAAAAAGATAGTTCGACTATGTATATAGATATTGACAAGGTTAATCACTCGCCATTTTCTCAACCAACGGAAGTGCGGCATTACCCTTAATTAAATCGCTGTCATCCCGCTCGCTTATTGAAATGCGCGCGCAGACCAGAGACCTCGCTCTTTTTTTTATCTATTTTAAGTTTCAACAGAAACCTCCACCGACGATGTTATAAATCCCTGTAACTATTGTTGCACTCACTTAATGGGGTTATCAACAAAATATGTTGTAAATTGCAAAAACATGAATCATTCCTTACCAATTGTTTAACCGGTAACTTCGCACTTTCTCTACAACAACAGCCAATACACACAATGGGCGCAAGATTAAACTTTGGACGCGCTGATTTGTTTTCTGGAAATCACCATGGCAGACGAAATAAAGTTAAAAAATTGGTAAGGAATGATTTAGTATGTGTATGCATTATAATAAACAACGGGTAACTAAAACATAAATATATAAAAAAAAATAAAAATAAACAAAACATTGTCACCGAGCGCCTGTGGATATAAACGTTTAAAAGTATCATACGGATATTACTCGTATCGGTTTTCGAAAAAAACAACAATACCGCTTCAAAAGTAACCAATTACATTAAATGCAGAAATATTTTGAAAGACAACTTGAATGTTAAGCTTAAAAAAAAATTCATTATTAAATTGATCAAAATATTTCCCTTAGCATAGAATCAGCATTAAGTGTGATAATTAAAAAAGTATATTATTGCTTATTTTTAATCCGAACTTTTTTTCCCGATTTTTTTCATATTATAAAATTCATTTTCTAAAGGAAATTTTAATAAAAGTAATAAGTTAAAACCAAATCAGGTTAAACGTTGGATATATGAAATTGAATAAAACTTTTTCCTGTTATAATAGTATTCCCCATTAAAAATCTATCGATATCTTTCAAACAAAAATTGGCACAAAAACATCAATACGGTTTGAACTTTATAACTAAACATAAAATGCCTACTTAAAATTATCAAACATATAGTTTTTCCGATTTCCTAAAGTGGCAAAATAAATGTTTAGGAAAAAATTAAATCACATTAAAAGAAACGCAAATCCCACGTGGAAAGTTAAAATTCCTATTAAAAGGCCAATTTTGCATTCAACTTTCATATGGAAAAAAAAATAATAATTAAGCGAACATAAACACTAAATGATCACAAACAAGAATAAATCACATATTTTTTTTCTGATAAATGAATTGTCAAAAGATGAAGGATACTTTAGTTTGCAAATTTCGCGTTCGCAAATATTTTCTAGGGAATTTTTTTTATAAATAGAATTATATTTAATTTTTAAAACGTGTTAGTTTTCTAATCAAGCTTTGTAAAATGTTCGAAAAAATTCTTATAATTATGTGTTTGTATTTGGAAACGGCATAAGGTGATGCGTCAGTCTGATTAACAAAATAATAACTTCACATTCGTTAGTTTTACTGGGTATGAACACTGAAAACGTCTTACAGTCTCTGTAGGTTCGGCACTCCGATAAATGCACCTTCATGTATTGATGAGAGCTTGTTGTTGGATAAATCCCTGAAACAAAAACAAAGTCAACTGAAGTAATCACCGATAATTTTACTGCATCGAAAACAAATAATCGAAGGCATATTAAACAGATGACTGATACTTTGATTTGCAAAATTTCGCGTTGGTAACGGTTTTACGTTAACGGCTTTTTATCTATAGAAGTTTACTCGATTTAAGAAACGTGTTAGTTTTCTGATCAAGCCTTGTCAAAGTTCTAAAATATTCGTATAATAATGTGTTTGTACTTAAAAACGACATACAGCGATGCATCCGTCGCAAGCAAATGGAACATTATGAAATAATAACTTACAATCGTTATATGTAATGAGTATGAACACTGAAAACGTCTTACAGTATCTCTAAGATCCGCGCTCCTTTAAATGCACCCTTGTGAACTGATGAGAGCTTGTTTTCGGATAAATTACTGGAACAAAAACAACTGAAGTAATAATAAAAGATAATTATACTGCCCCGAAACAAATAATCAACAATTTTAAATTCCCGGTCAGTTAAATTTGGTTATCGTGCATCCGCTTGCGCCTTAAAAAAGTAAAGGCAATATTTAATCCACACGTAGCAACAACAAGAGAAGTACACAGTTTAGTTGATAAACCGCGCTCGTCACAGAAAGCGAGGAACAACACGCAGTCACAAAAAGAGAAAGAGAGTGAGAAAGAGAGGGAGGGATACAGGCAAACAGAGAAAGACAAGTCGAGAAAGAGGGGGAAAAACACAGAGAAAGAGGAACAGAGAGGAGGGGAGGGGAGCTAGAGAAAGAGAGAGAGAGGAGAGAGAGAGAGAGAGAGAGAGGGGGGGGGAGAGAGGAAGAGGGAGAATGAGAGAGAGATAGAGGGGAAGAGGGAGGGAGGGAGGGAGAGAGAGAAGGGGGAGATGGAGGAGAGAAAGAGAAAGAGGAGAGGGAAAGAGAGGGGGGCGGAGAGCGAGGGGTTGAGAGGAATTAGCCCGGATAAGAAAGAGGAGTGAGAGAGAGGTCTCCCTTGAGAAGTGAAGTGAGAGATAGGGGAGAGAAAGATGGAGATTAAGAGAGTGAGAGAGAGAGGAGCAGAGATGGAGAGGGAGAGAGTTAGGAGGAAAGAAAGAAAGAGAGGGTGACGGAGAAGGGTATGAAAATGTGGAAGGGCATAGGGAGAGGGAGGGATGGGAGAGGGATGGGGGAGGGAGGGGGGGGGGAGCAGGGGAGGGAGGGCGGGAGTTCTTTTAGGTCGGGAGGGCTGAAGTGAGTGGGGTAGAGAGAGAGAAAGAGAGACAGACAGATACAGAGAGAGAGACCAACATTATAAATATAGCAATCTGTTTGAAAATGTGTTTAAATACAGTACATACAATTATTTGAAATCGTAACTACATGTAAAAATGTTAGTACATGAACAGTTTGATTCAATGTAAACAATACAGTTCATGGGTTCAGCCTCGAAAAAGGAACGTGATGACTAGTGAACAGGACAAAGTGCAAATATGAAGGGATCATAATGTTTACATCATAGCTATATGTACAAGTATAGCATTTAAGTTAGACAATGCGAGTCCCTACCTTGGCTTGAACAGCATGATTGACCTAGTTATGAATTGCAGTTCGAATAATACAACTATTTAGAGATATGTCGTATGAAAGTTTTTATGATGATATTATTATGACATAAAATGTGTTGGACAATATGTTTACGGTTGGGACAATATACAATAATAATAATGATGCGAAAAAAACAGGTCTTAATTCGCTTAAAATGAGAAATAAATAACTGGCTAATTGCGTGTAAAACAGCCGCAAGCAAAAGCATGGGTTTTAAAGAAATACAACTAAGTAGAAATCTGTTAGAAATAATATTTTTATATTTAAGCTACATATTAAATAATGTAAATAGCTTTGTGATCCAGTTTGGAGAATGTAGTTATTATTAAAGGTAGACGTCAGTTCGCTTTTCGGATTGAAAAAAGGAATGGGTTCATCGTTCAATATTCGTTTAAAATAAAGAGAAAGAAACAGGTTTCAATGATCGTATCCAGTTGAAAAACAATTATGGATAGTTATTTACGTTTGCCGCTAAGTGTATCGTATATTTTATGCTCCTCGTACTGAGTGAAACTTACAACACGTCATCATAACTGTAACCTACGTCACCTCTGTTTACAAGGCGTGCGGTTTTATGTAATATAGCATCCTGCTTAATCCATTAAAAACTCAATAAAGAACTATAATTATAAAATATCACGAGTAAATGTTCACCTAATCGCGGCGTTCGGCATTATGCATGTAATATTAATATTAATTCGTATGTTCGACTTATATTATGTATTTGTTGTTGAAACATCTGTCTTGTACGTTGTAAAACGTTCTTCTCATCTCGTCATAAACATTGCAAGAAGGAGAGGTCTATATTAATATGTTTTAACCTTTTACAGAAATAACTGTCATATTAAAGCACATTTAAATATATTTCATTTGATAAATAATTAATAACTTAACAATAAATACTGACGTCCGGAGTGGCTGTGGCAATACATATGTGTTCCCAGTACGTCTATGGTTTTTTAAAACCCTGTCATGTTGTGTGTTGTAGTGCCGTCAAATTTCAAACGCCGATGTCTTATTTGAGTCGTTAAAGACACGCCAAAAACGTAGTGAGGCCGTCATTGAAGATTGACGCGTGACCGAAGGTCAATTGCTTAATAACCTTTGGGAAGAGCACAGAACGAGGTGTAAACGTCTTCCAAAAATGAAGATAGTACGTATCGCATTGTCGCACTCTGGATTTAAATGTGTAACCACGATGGCACTAACGGTATTCCGTAGGTTACGCCAAAGGCTGCCGAAATAGGATTTATAACGCCAAGAAATTATTTGATGATAACGGGATTAGCTATGTCTTCAACAGCGTTCATGATATTAATGTACAAACATTTAAACTGATTCTAAAATAAAGAATAAAAGATGCATATAAACAAAATCGGTACCGCAAACTAGAAGGTAGTTCAGTGGTAGACATTTTTGGAATATTTCAGGCAAATCTTTAATATATGAGAATTACCTAGACTCATTTATGCCGATTAAGAATATCAGTTCACGCCCTTCGTATACCGACTGGTAGATATAATGGAAACACTATTGCTAGACAAGAAAGATATTGTCAGTGCTGTAATGCCACGGATATTGAGGACGAATTTCATTTTGTATGTTTTGTTCGACATTTGTTGATATAAGAAAGAAATACATGAAAAAATATTATTATAATAATCCATCTGTCATTTAGTATGTAAAATTGCTACAATCAACCGATATGTCTGAACTGATAAAACTGTGTTTATTTGTTAAGGAATCGTTAAATATCAGATTGAATTTGTTAAATCGTATAACGTAATTTTCCAAGTGTTCATTCTCTGTACTTCAATATGCATTTGCATTGTATATATTCATTTTACACTTGTTTTTCTGCGAATTTACATATTGACATATATCAATACCAACTTCATGTGATGTTGACGATGTACACTGTGCAAGTGAAATAAAATGTCTGTCTGTACTACTATTTACCTTATAGTACTTAACAAAACTGTTGACAAAACTTTTTACAGTTAATTCCGATTAACCTTTAGTCTTTTACAAATAACACTTATTGCAAATATAAATATCGTTTTCTGTTACACAAATATAAACGACAAACGCAGTAATAACAATAGTGTTTTAAACCACTAAAAATGACGGTATGTGAATATACATAATTGTATATTTTGATACAAATATGTTATATAAACAGACTTACTTTTCATCAAGACGCTATAACACCTTTTAACTTATTGCGAGGACAAAATTGTCTTATTTTGTTGCGGAAAGTATTCGAGGAAAGTACTTGTATTAATACCAATCAATGATCTTTATACTATTCGTTTATTTTAACACAACATGTATCATAGTATGGCTGTTATGACTTATAAGCACGCTGTTGTTTTTTTCAGAAAACACACACAATACATTGCTTTTGTTATAAATAAACAAACTGATTTTATAAGATTACTCGTGTCCTTAGGTAACACATATACTCGTATTCCATTTTTGTTCTTATTAAGGATAAATGTAAAAAAAAATAGCCAAATTACCGAGGTGCGCAAGTCCACGTGATTTTTTATTTGAGAAAATAATGTGCATGACTAAAGTGGACAGACGTATAAGTCACTTACGTAGCAAGTTCAAAAAAACATAGAGCAGGGCATATCAATAAGCCATCTCATCCCGCTGAAATAAGGGGTACCGATGGCATCAAATGCAATATATGCATATTGATGTATAATCACTAGAAGAAACTAAACGAACCGTATCGGCCAAGCGCAGTCATCTTCGCTCGACCGCCGGATTATTCACTACACTGTACATGTCAAAAGTATAAACCAGGCACTGATAAAGAATCTGGTTACAGCAGTCAATTGAATATAACGATTATGATTAAATCAT
>NC_068362.1:59919313-59926813 GCF_020536995.1 Dreissena polymorpha
TTGAAGCGTGAAAATACATTAAACATTCCGTTCAATAACCCTGTGTGTCGCAAGACAAATCTCGCACTGTTACCACTAAACTTTAAACGTAAATATTTTATTTTAAAATGCCAAATATTGGAAAAAAAGCGCTGAATGTTTATATTTTAATGGTATTGATTATTGGCATATGATTTGAGCGCGTTTTTACCACTTGGGAACATGACCTTTACCATTGACAATGGTAATTGAAGTGTCAATTCACCCCACCTGCAAGCTTTAGACTCCGCCCACTGGTTGGCAAAAAGAGGTGGAATTCATATAAGCGCATAAATGGAAGGCTGACAAAATCATCGTTTGTAAAAATATTATTGCATAAACTCTATCTATAATGCCCTCTGGCGGGGTGCAGAAACTTGGCAAAAGGAGGGCTTGAACGGGAGAAAGCGTGTATTAACAATGCGATTCACGTGCCGTTCAAGCCCTGTAATGTGTTTTCATATCCATAATCTGGTTTACGCGCAGTAACTTCCCTTCTCCAGCCTTCGACGACTTTCCAAGCATAAATGGGGAACTTAATAAGCACCAGTTTCCTCATGCATGCACGGATAATGACTATTTCAATCCACTTTTCAAGTTATACCATCTGCACTCTCTTGACAACAGCTTTATTGTATTGGCAACGTCATTGAAGTTAAGGTAATTTACTCAACACTTTCAAAAGACTATGCTGTAAATGTAAGTGTTTATGTACCTTCAACGTTCCTGCTGTAAATTCCAAAATAATTCCTCATTTCTTACTTTACGCGGCTGTATTTCAACTTTGCATTAATCCACTGTTTAAACACATTTTAAATCGAAAACTGCCTATCCGAAGGTAAAGCCTCGTCATTTCGGATGATGACCGAGTGAGGCATGTGTAAAACACAACCTTGAACTGTATTGAAATAATCGAATTATTTTGTCGCTGTAGAATGAACAAAACAATTGTTTCCAATGTTATTTAAAATTATTTTGGTATGTGTGATTTGTTTATGCAATAAAAGCGAAAATACACATTTTCTCGGACATGCCCTCGAAAACGTGTATTATCCCTATAATCATGCAACATATCAAATAAAATTTTACTAGTTATGTCTGAATAAAACTCGGGAGTAGAACACAATTTAAGATTCGGTATGTGGTTATGACAAAAATCTCCATACTTGGCACTTCTTCGCGACCTTATTTTGTTTAAAAATTCTCTCAACAATTGAACCTATTTCAGAATAAATTAAATTTAACGAACGAAAACAAGTAATGATGAAAACAACCAACAATTATATAGATCGATTTTATGTACGCAACATATTGTACCAGATTTGAAACGTTATTTGTCTGACAAAACGTACCTTGTTACACAGAAAAATAAATTCTCTTGAATAATGTAATTGTTTGATCTAATTGTTCACACCAATGTTGACACTCTTTGCTGTAGCATTTTTATCCCGGTGTTGTATTGCACCTACGTTCATCACAACCCGATTATCTCGTTATGATCGGATACTGCCCAGACAATTACAAACAAAACAAGGTGTCATAAACCCAGTGACCTATACTTGGGTTCCTGCATAAACCACATGTTGCAGCCTAGTGTCTGGTAATTAAACACAATTTATGATTCCCCCATGTCATCCCCTCTTGGCATATTAAGCAGTCATTTTAGCAAAATGTTAAAGACAAAATACTGAACATTTGCTTCAATAAAATATTTTAACATTAAAAAGAATGAATACATTATCGGAAATGGATTAACATAAACAAGTGTATATATATATTAGCTAGTTTAATCATAATAATAATAATAATAATTATAAATACGTTTAAAATATTGTGCAAATTAACTGCTACGCAATTGAGGTATTTAACGGGTACCGGCAAATGTAAACTCCGCTATTATGTGTATAGATTTAAGTACGTTATTTCAGTGTACGAAACACCATCATGAGAACAAGCAATCACAATAGGGTAAACAATACTTGCGTTAAATAAATTAAATATATAGATATATTGATCATAAAATGCTATATTTGTATCACTCCTTATCATTAGTAAAGAGATTTCAATAAACATGCAAAGACAGTTCAATTTGCATAATATGCAGAGTTCTTTTCCGTAAGTATGTTAACATTTATATATATTATCATTCAATGTAAATAAAACTAAAATCCATTTAATGGAAAAGAAAATGATAAAATTTAACAATTGTTATGCATTCCGATTTTTAAGGGCTTTGTTTTACAATTGATTAAATGCATCTCTAACACGTTCGAAAGCCGATGAACAACAACAATATCCACACCACTTAAATTTGTGATCAAATAAATATATGTTTCATTATTTTTTAAACATTATTTATAAAAGTCTTACTATAAGAAAGGATACGGCTTATATAGTTGTTTTGTTTTGTGGGATTTTCAGTATTTAGTCTTCCGATCACGTTCTCTGATGAACAATACCGCTGCTGTATCAGCAGTAAAAGCCGAATATCAAAATTTCCTTAGAAAATAATACATTATTAAAGTCACTATCACGCTCACCAATACGTACGGCTACTGTATTATGCTATATAAAAACATTCGACAACAAGTAGTACCATACGATGGTTAGTTACAATAGGAAGACCCTAAAACAAGTAACATTGATGTAAAAACGTTATATTACAAGCATTCGGCAAGTTTTAAGCATCTAAATATGTAAATATCGTTCCACGATGTAATCTACTTTCGCTTTCGAGTCAGGATCGGATTCATTCGGGTTGCGTTCATTTGCATAATTTATACAAGCCATTTTCTCATTCGCTAAGTTCCAGTTACCCAGAATTCATTTTGATTTCACAGAATGATTATTCATGAGAGCTACGTCATGCTTCCGACGCTTACCGTATCCAATCTCGTGTTCGCCCGTAAATGTTCGGATATTTCACGGGAGATATAAATGGAATTATTTGTGGCCACAAAAAAAATAAAAAACGAGCATTTTGTATCTCGTTTAATCCATTCTACCAGACAACATCTTACGTTGAAATTTTGCATTTTGCTAAAAGGAACATAGATGTTTTTATGGGTTAGCTTTATTTAACGAAATATTCGACATTTTTGAGCGTGATTGTTACTTTAACAATTAGGTAAGTACAAATCTTTTCGTGCATATGCTCAGTCCATTTACATCGCTGAAAACAAAAAACATTTTCTAACAAGATTTCTGTTTTCGTTTACAATCGATACACTCGATTATCATCGCATGACGTCACACAAGGGAGATAATTAGAAACCGGCAATAACTGAAAGGGTCTATTATATGATTACGAAATAAATAAATACTTTTAAACTAATCTATTAAGGAAAATCTCTATATAATTTTATACTAACTAGGTATTAGTTTTGTTAGTATAAAGCCTTGCATGGAAAGGGGAAAATATGAACGTGCCGAATTGTATTTACAATTGAAATAACAAAATTGAAACAGTGAATACTTAATTATAACATATCTTAAGGCCCCGTCACACTAGGCCACGTTCATGGGGATCGCGCTGCGTCCTGAAAATGTCGTAGGACGTAGCGAGACGGGGTATTAATTGTAAAAAATGCATTTCTCAATTTTCTGCTACCCTAATACTACGTTTGCGCTAAGTTCTTACTGCGTCCAACACGTTCCCACTATGTTCTTATTGCGCGTGTATTCAGGCGGGTACCACGTCCAACACGTTCTTCCTATGCTTTTAAAATTATATATAAGTGTTTTTGTATCAATAAGGATGTTAGTAAAATGTGCGGGCACCGGGCTAAGTAACTGTTGCAAATAACATTTTTACGCTTGGCTTATGATTCCACGAAAATGTGTCCATTGAATTTGGCATAAAAACTGTATTTGTAATTTGAGGATAACCAATTCTAAATTTAAAGAAGCATTTTTACCCCTTCAACCTCGCATTCCTTGTTTTACTATAAATGAAATCCAAAAATAACATTTGGCATACGAAACCAAATAGAGGCAGAGCTGTGATCATTAAATTACCCGATGCAACGGGCGATACAAGTTCCCACGGAAGTCATAGTTGCTTTAATATATTTTCATGTTAAGTATGTATGTATGTATCTTTTATTCTTTAAAAAAAAAAGATAGTACGACTATGTATATAGATATTGACAAAAATATCTAGCCATTTACTCAAGCAACGGACCATAATTAACTCGCTGTCATCCCGCTCGATCACTCATAGACAATCCCAGAATCGATAAATTGACCACCGCCATATTGGCTATCACGTAATGACGCACTTCCGTTGCTTGAGAAAATGGCTATTGTTTTACCTTGTCAATATATATATATATACATAGTCGAACTATCTTTTTTAAGAAGACGTTGTGTCGGATGATTTTTTATAGATTTAGTATGTGTATGCATTATAATAAAGAAAAACGGGTAAATAAAATTGCCTCACAACGGATAGTCGATCATTAGTCATTGCCATCGAGCGCCTGTGTTCTTGGCAGATATTATAAACAGAGTGATTAATTGACATATAGCCCGTTGACCTACTCACCGCGAGAATACCAATACGGCGTCACGCACTGTAGTTGAGGGCACTACAGTGTTTTAACTGCCTACCAGGCAATATTAACACTTTTTTTAACCCTGTGTAGATGGAAATCAGCGGGAAATAAGTTTATTTTCGCAAAGGAGTCCATAATGTACAAAGTTAGTATTTATTTTAGCTTCCATTTTAGATGAACGTAAAGTACCACGAGAATACAGATGACCAGTATAACATGTTTCTTTCGGAATTTCTTAGCGAATTATTTACTTAACACAAGCTTGTTGGCGTCGCACTGAAGTGCGGCGACTCGTATGTAATACGTTTTTTTCGCTTATGGGAGGAGAAGTAATTTTACGGATCAATGTATATATTTTTGTTGTCAGAATATCTTGCATAGTGGTGATTTTTTGTGTAAATTAGTGTAAATAAGTAATGCATGTGTGCCTATTACATTTCCTACAACATTTATTGTTAATAATGCAAAGCTAATTCTTTTAATTAATAACTGATCACATGGACTGGGCAATAATAAAAGATCACAGGGACTTGGCAAATACGCGAACCGGTGAAACTTTCTGGTTTTGTATAAAAACAACAAAACTTAATCAATATATATTTATTTTGTGGTTTTTCTAACAATAGCGCAGACTTTTGCTGTTCGAGTTTTGGTTAACGCGTATTTTCTTCAATTTTACAAGACGACAGCGATTACACTGTTGATTGCTTTATTGATAACCGTTACACTACAGCCACTTAATAGTATCTTAGTTAGAAGGTGATTTTTCAAGCGGTTCCAGAGTGTAGTGGTTACAGGCTAGCTTCACATGTGAGAGGCCCAAGGTTCGAGCCCCAGTAGAATTAAATTATTTTATTTGTGTTCTATGTTAACTTTTTGTTTTGATGTAGACATTTTAGTTTAAATAAATATGCTGTTTTATTGTAACCATTTTTTGTTTTATTATTCCCATGAAGTATATGTGTGAGAGGGTGGGGGGTTCGTAAACACATTAAAACTTTTACAGTGTTTTTATATCAATGAGTACTCAACCCCTATCGTAAATGAGCAACGTAAGAATAAGTTCAGAATCATCTCCCCTTGAAGTTGAGAAAAATATGAAATTACGCTTACAAGATGAAGCAGATTTTTTAAAACCTACACAGTTCTGTTCCATTAATGAAAAATGCACACGGATGCCAGTAAAAAGGAAACCAATGTAAATAAAATGAACTATGAAATATTTGGGGGTTACAACACAAAATCAAAGATAATGGTTATTTGGGGGCTATAACACAACATCAAAGATAATGGTTATTTGGGAGTTATAGCACAAAATCATAGATAATGGTTATACCAGTATCTTTTTCTATTTTGTTTAAAATAATCGGCCAATATATTAAAATCGTTCCATGTAACTTCATTGAGTGCCTTTAACACTGAAATTCCCGACGCCCTATGATGCTTTGCATCAATACTTATCGTGTATGCATATGCTTTGCGTTTCATGTACTGTAACCAGTGTTTTTACCAAGCGGTCAGTGCGCATGAGCGAAAAATAGCAAATCTAAACAGCAAAAATCAATGGGTCTATATATTGGTAACATTAATAATACCGATATAATTTCACATTTAATGTTGAATATACACAGTCCCCTATAACTCTCTACTCTCAACATTAAAAGATGCTTTTTGAACGTCTCAGTCCTCTATAATGGCTCGTGTTAATTAAAGGGGCCTTTTCACGTTTTGGTAAATGGACAAAAAATTAAAAAAAGTTGTTTCATATTCGCAAATTTTCGTTTTAGTTATGATATTTGTGAGAAAATAGTAATACTGAACATTAACCATGCTCTAAAATATCTATTATATGCATCTTTTGACGATTTGAAAACCTGAAAATTATAAAACGTTGCAACGCGAAACGATTGATTAATATAAAAAGTTCTGTTGTTGTCGTTATATTTTGGGAAACTACAAGGATTGCTTGTATAAGTAAAAAATACATCCGATGATAGCATGAGTAAGGATGGTCGAGTGGTGTAAGCGAAAGACGTTTTACTCCAGGACTCCATGTGTCAGTGGTTCGAGCCCAGTCGATGGTTACTTTTTTTTTAATTGTATTCGTGTTGTTTTTTTAACTTGAGATTTTTTGGTCCAATGATTAAATTTAACAATATAAATCATTTAATGAAAGCTTCAATACTTGCCAAAATCTGTGGAAAGTTCCCTTTAACGACCACTTGCTATTTGAGACAGACATCCTCTTTGTTACGACATTTTTAATGTGTTGGAGGAAATTAAACACAGCATATCGCACAGAGAGATCGCTCGAGTCTTGAGATAACATCTGCATTGGAATAGAAGCTAATTGACCTTTCGACAGCGAGAGTGAAGCCACGCCCACCGATTTCAAGGGGGGTCACTCCGCCGAAGTCCGTCATAAAAATGGCTACGCGAATCGGCCGCATAAGTGAACCAAAAAGGCCTCATGGTATACCAGAAAGGCCATACAATAGTTTTTATTATCATTGAATAGTGGTGCTGAATATAATTATCATATATATTAAATAGTCAAAACTTTTTTATTAGTCTACTTAAAAGCCGTTAAATTTATCATCAAAGTCGGCAAAATTATCGCCAATTATCGCATACAGTATGAATTGTTCGTTAGTCACAATATTTTTCCTTGAGTAATAGATGTTTCAGTTTTTTAATTAAAAGCCGTTAATTTTTGCAACCGATGGCAACATCGCAAATGTGGCACAGGTAAGTAAATTTATTATAAAAGAAGACGAAGAACGTTTTTATTGAAATCCGATATAACACATATCTACAATGCGTTTGGTCAAAATGACCCATGCGCATTGTTATAATCGTATAACAAAGTCAAAGTCGTCAAAAAAGTAACATACACAATATATTATAATTTCCTCGAAAACTATCT
>NC_068362.1:59931813-59964313 GCF_020536995.1 Dreissena polymorpha
TCATTCTTCTTATATGTTTACTGAAGTGAATAACATAATATCTTTAAATTTTTCATTGAAAATAAAGAAGTGAAACTCCAGGTGCTGGAGCAGTATTGCATGTTAGTAACATGCAATTAGTTGGTCATTAATTTAAGGCAAGTGACCAATTGCCAAATAGTACAACACAGCACAATACAAAACAACATAAACATATAAAAGAATAAAGCTTGAGTCACCGCCTTGGAACGGTCAACCTCACACTTGGCCCACTTATACATATAAGTGTGAATAAAATTTAACCTCATAGCATTGCAACCCAAATTAAACAATAATAAAAGGAAACCGAAACGCATTCATTTTATTTACCATTTAATTACTCAATGGTAGGGAGGAGACCAGAGCAACAAAGTTACAAACTTTTAGAACGATGAAATGAAATTACAAACAAGTGTCAACTACATCCCTTATTTCTAGAAAAAAGATTTGAGAATATAGCAAACCAACTTTTATTTGAATAACATAAATCTTTACTCAAATTAAAATATATAGGGCGTAGGTTAAAACTTAACCCATACATTCCAGAGTAGGTAAGCAGCTAGAAATTCTCGCATGATTTCTTGGCTTCCTCAAATGACTTTTTTTCTCATGGCAGTATTCTATGTAACATAATGCAGTCAATTTGTTAACAGAAAATGACGAACACATATTTTATAGAAAATGTTAATAGATATATTCATGTTATGTAATCAAATCCCTTATCAGTAAAACAAGGCAACAATTTTTCCCCATACATGTTGCAAACTGACACAGATTAAGCAACATTTAATGGACACGTTCTTGATCGTTCTTCTTGATGCCCTGTGTTAGTGTCATTTTCTTTACAGATTAAGATGGAACAATATTACATAAATTGGTTAAAAAATTCGCAATTTATTTTAACAAATATTATTAAAGCGAGACTATACGATTTTTGTATGTGTTGAATTGTAATATATTGATTAAAATATGTTACATAAACGCAAAATAGGCAAGAAAAAATATACATTGAAGACGAATTTCATAAAATGCAGCAAAGACAAATTAGCGCCCCGAGCCGATTGTTACGAATATATTTCGTACATATTTTCCTACAATAACCGAAGCATTCGTCTTTTTATTAGGTTCGGAGTTAGTGTTCGTGTGTCGTATGAATATATATCGTTGCAGGAAATTAAAATGATCCGTAAAACAAAATTTAGATTCACATCGTACATGCATGATATACATGCTGGCGAACTCGACTGTACAGACATTGTCGATTTCAGAATTTAATATCAGGCTTATTTCGCATTTTTCGACACATGTCCTTCTTAACTTTTATTTTAATTTATATTGAAATATATGTATAATAAGTTTTTACACGTTTTATATAAATTCATAAATATTTGACAAAATCGTACAGTCTCGGTATAAAACGGAAATAATACAGTTTATGAAATGACATAAAATAAATATTAAACAAAGATACGCATGTCTATTAAAACATGCCTACTTTAAATAATATACAGATTAAAAAAAAACAGTAAAAGCATATTACGATACCATACAATATGTACTGCTATATATTTGTATAATTTGTAGTTACCGGTATATGTCTGTTTTTGTTTAATTTAAATTTGTTGCTGTATTAATTTCTTTTAGTTATATCACTGACTAATGTCAGTCAACCTTCTCACAAAATATGTGAACAAGTCCCTTCAAAATCTTACACTTTCTTCCTTCCATGACCATCCCAGCCCATATGAAAATAAAAATGACCCACAGGTCAGTACAGGGGCAAGGTGGGGGCCATCCTTAACATGCTTAGAAGAGGCAGAATGAAAAAAAACAATGAACAATTATTCAAAGCAAAGTTAAATATATCAATATGCTTAAATGTATTTTGAAACAAATATAACTAGTAAATATCAAATGACTGAGAATAAACTAAATTTATACAGACATGTTTGCATTCATATTTAGATGTACAGTGGCATAGAGATGACATTTACTCCTCTTTTATAAACTGCACACCTCTTTTTTCTATCTCGTTCCCACGACATACTAACTAGAGGGAACGAGATAACTATGTCGTGGGAATGATTTATTAAGTCGAGAGAACGAGATACAAAAAAGAGTAGTGCAAAACTAAATAAATGAAGAGTGCAATGAAAAAAGAGCAGTGCATTAAATAAAGGAAAGTGCATTAAACACTTAACTGCACCGCTCTTTGTTTCGTTGCACTCCTCTTTTATTTAGTTGTGCACTTTTTTTTCTATCTCGATCGTTCCCTTAACTTAGTAAGTTGTCCCACAACATAGATTACTCGTTCCCACGAGTAAGTAAGTCGTTCCCTTGAGATAGTTAAAATGCTCTCTTCTTTTGTTTAATGCACCCCTCATATATTTACTGCACCGCTCTTTTTTTATTGCACGCCCTTTTCATTTAGTTGTGCACTCCTGTTTTTTTCTTTGTCGTTCACTCGACTTAGCTGACTTTCCCTCGAGTTCGAGTTAGTAGGTCGTTCTCTCAAGTAAGTATGTCGTTGAAACGAAATAGAAAAAAGAGGAGTTCAATGCAAAACAAGAGGAGTGATTAACAAAAAGGAGTGAATGTCACCTATATGCCATCGTACTACTGATGATCAATAACTGCATCTTACTGGAACGTTTTGAACAACTTTGATAGAGGATCACCCATTGATCATTTATGTGAAGGTTTGTTCGAATCTTCCCAGTGGTTGAAGTGGAGATTTGAAGCTGATTGTAGACAACACAAAGAGAAGCCAATAACCACGGTAGCTAACTCTCAGTAGAGGACCAAAATACAAGATGCAAGGAAAATACTAAAGCACAGAAGATTTAACAGTATGCAGTCGATAAAATTGTGATCAACCTTCAACTTAGGTAAGTCTTGGTTAATCTCTTAATTTTGTTAGACAAATTATGTGAACCTCGTTTTGTGACCAGCTTTTACCACTGCATTTACATTTAAACAACTGCTGCAGAGAATCACTTTGCATTTACAACATAGGCATCAATTTACATAACCTAATTGACAAGGCGGTTTAGAATATAATAAGTTATAAGTAGTTTTTGGTCTATGATGTGTTTAAAAGCAGGGCAGGCGAAATCTAAAAAAACTATACTTGTCCACGGACAACCATTTAGGAAATTTAACTTGTCCGTTGCTGATCTACACTTGTCCGTTAATGTTTATATAAATTATAAGCGCATTTATTGATTAATGTAAAATAATGTGGAATATATCAAAATGAGTATGATTTGCTAGTTTTGTTTATAGTTGTATTTCAATTGTACATTCATTATAGCAGTATATTATAAACAATATAAAGACTTTCTCAAACTTTTAATCTTGCAAAGCTAGTGTTATTAAGACATGTGTTGAACATAAGTACATCGTAATCTTAACATATTAACCTAGTCCAATATGTGGACCTGATGCTCTGCACCGATACTGGTAGCGATTTGATTATCATCAACTGGTAACCATTGAAAATCTGTTTCTTGAAAAGTTCTGGTGCGTTTACTTAGATCATATTTTTTATCATAATATTTTTTAGTTTTTTGGGAGGTGGACTGCTCAAAGTTTCGGGTTTCTGCTCCGTTGTTGAAGATTTAAAAAAACAAAATGTTCCATCTTTACCATTAAAGTCGTCTTAGATAACAGGGCAGACCGTGTTGTGATTATCTTAGTTCGATACTTTTTATTTCCGTCTGATTGTAAAAATAAAGAAACCAGTCTGTACACTGTCTAACAGTCGGGACGAATGTTGAAAATGCGGCATGCTCACGGTCTCTTATAGAATATGGGAGATCACTGCGCAGGAGAGTGCCCGTATTTTAGCTTGATTGCTCCGCAAATAGCACTGACAATGTAATCGCGTGTCAACATCGAGTTTTGTAACACTTAATTACGGCTTTAATACAATGTATTTTTTGTATACCTGGACCCGACTTTTAAAAAACTTGTTGTCCACGGACAACTTAATTGAAAAAAATCAGTTGCCCAGACAAGCAAATGTACGACTCGGGCAACTCGGACATTTGATTTCGCCACCCCTGAAAAGGATGTTGTCCCTGGAGTGCGGAATGTAAAGACTCCAGGGTCATAATTAACCAGGATGTTAGTCAATATATATAATATGAAACCTATTGGCATTGCATTTTGAATGCGCTGATGTTAAATATTATGTTGATATTTAAATAATCTATATAACCTATGCGACCCTAAACCATTCAGGCTATATTTCATTTGACTAAGTTAAAACAATCAAAGCATTTATAGTATTCATAAGCTTTTTTCTTATATTTGACATGGTAACCTAAGTTTTGAATACACTTTACTTAGATTTCATCTTTGTTGTGATATTGTGATGATACAAATTCTTATCAAATGTGATCAACATTTAGTCATAAGGGTAGCTTCTACAGATGTTACAACTTTAGCGTAACCTTTAACCTGTTGACCAGGTTTTTTTATATCTATTGGCCCCAATTTTACTTTGATTTAAATATTGTAGAGATAAACATTTTTACTTTTATATTTTATTTGGCCTTAACCGAAAATCGGAGTTTGCTTTATTAGATCTGTACTGTAACTTTGCTCTACTTTGCTGTCGGTGTCATGAACTGTAATGAAGTCCTTGTAGGTCCCGACTTTGATGACATGAAAGTATTAAACTTTTCATGTTTTGTTGATTTACCCAGACAAAATGGACATGAGTTAATTAGAAGCGAATTAATAATTGTCTTCGTGAGGTAATCACCAACGGTTTGGAGTTCCGATGAATAGGAATTAATTACAAGCATCAGAATAACAAACCGTTGATTATTACCTTAACAAACAACGTAAGCTTTATATAATTTTAAATCTAACATGATTGTTTATACATTATATGCCCTTTTCCACAAAAAATACATACATTTGTTTTCATGACGACAACACACTTAAATTATAATAACCTTTGTCAGGTTCATTAAGATTATTTGAGGAAATACATTCAATAAAAATATTAAGCTAATCATGCAAAATGTATACCAAGTAAACAGGTTTTGTAACTTATGTATGAACATTTTACTACTTAAATGTGGTTTCACTGGACCGAATGCAGAAATGATATGTTTGTCAAACGTCTCCTATATCACATATTTAAGGAGGCACATTTTACTGAACTGAACATCTGGGAATTCTTGAATTACCCTGACAACAGAAGGCTCTCTTTCCTTTTTTGTGAAGTAAACGTAAGACGCTCAATTTATTTGAAAAAACAATCCCACAAATTTCAAAATTGTAAGAAGTTTAGTCACAAACTCCTCAAAATTTTACAAACATTATTCACATACTTGTAGAAATTGTAAAATGAAGATTTTTATGCATAGGTATAGTAAAATATTTTCATGGGCTGGACACTTTTGCGTTCGAAAAATAAAATCATATATCATATGAGCAACTAAATTCTGACAGGTTTAACTGTATCTTCAATGATCCATAGTCAATACTTTTGACAAACATTAAAATGTTTGTCTATGTGATTTCTGTTGTATTGCTAGACACATTAGTTATACATTGAATGTTAGTTCTCGTGTGAGAAATGTAAGCCATATAATTTTTCCAAGATTAAAACCTTTGTCAATAACAATTGTGCCATTTCACATGCGCATAGGATTCCCTATAAATCATACATATTAACACTAATTGACATTAAAATGCATTTCATGAACATGCAATTTAATATATTTGAAAAGAAATTATTCAAGCTTTAAAGAAAATTTACACATATAAACGGATAAGAATACGAAAATCTACTCCAAATTGCTGCCCTTGCCTCGCTCTCTGCCAGTACTACATTACTCAAGTGTTTTCACTTTTGTCACATGATCTTTCTGATTCAATGTATTTCCGTTGTAAAAGTGCATGCTTAAATCTTACTGTGATATCTTTAAAGTGACTCCGCATTCAAACAAATCTGGATCCCCATGCTGACTTTTTCAACAAAGGATCTCAAGTTTTACTATACAATTTACTGACGGTCCAATGCACTGGTGTGGTTTTTTAGCCGAACTAACGTTACAACACTGGCCTGTTTCATACTTGCAATTCCTTAACAACAAGCAAATTCGTTGAATTGATATCCCCCTTCTCCTCATTTATATATAGACACTTTTGAAGTTTCATGTTAAAAAACTTAAATAGTTTCTGAGATATAGCTCTAAAAAGTTTGTGACAGACAGACGGATGAATTGTACTTTTGAATATAAAATGTCTGTTTAATGTCAAACAACTTATAAAGGCTGGTTTTGTAAAATAGTGTGGATATATTAGATTTGTGAAATGCTTGCATCAAAACTGTGAGATGGCTGACCCAGGCCACACGCAAAGAAGGAAAAAAGCCCTACAAAATGTACAGGTTTTTATAGCAGAATAATTCCATAATGTATTGCAGTATAACCATATGATATGTCGCAAAATAACCTTTAATTTCAAACTCTGTCTACATAAAATAGGTAACTGTGGTGGAAGAATTATAATTAATTAAAGCAAAGTTAAAAATGATTCCGTAAATTATAGTGGAATTAAGAACTTGTTAAAATCCACTTTATACTGCAATTTGTACCAAAATGTTTGCTCATGCCATTTTAATAAGGCAAAAGGAAATTATTGCTTATATTGAGGTATAAAAACCATTGAAAACAAATGATAAAAAAATTATATGCAGAAATATGCAAGTACTATACTGCCATTGATGATCTAGGAGATAACATAGCACATGTATGTATTCTATATGATTAAACTATATATGTCAGTCAATTACAAATAATTTGCAAAGTACCTTGTGGAGCTTGCTTAAAATTGTATAATAAGTGTACGAACTGAATGTTTTAAAAACAAACCTCTTTAACCATTGGTGGGTTTTCATACTCAAGATACTTTTTCCAAGTATATAATAACAATGATGGTATTGTTAAGTTGAATGTGTCTTTCAAAAATCATTTTAAGTTTCAATTAAACATTTCTCATTACGAATAAAATCTTCCTTGTTGAGGAGAACACTTCTAGTTATTAACTAGAGGTTGAAGTATGCATTCATGACTCTGTATTGAACCACTTAAGAACAATCTACCATTCATCCTCCTCCAGTCTGAATGTTAAATTATTAAAAGTGTTTGTGGAAGAGAGCATAACAAAATTGCCAACTAAATTTTTTTTATAGATTAAACAATGTCTAGCATTAATATTTCATGTACAGTAAATTGTGACCTTCAATTGTTTGCGTAAAATCTTCTTAAGTTTACATGGAAGGCAGATTGTTTGCGTGAAATCTACTAATGTTGACATGGGAGGAAGATGCAAATAGCATGAACATACAAAAACATGAACATGTGCGCAATTATATCTGCCATAAATTTTCTCGCTGCATACAATATAAAGAAGTGAAACTCCAGCTGCTGGAGCAGTATTGAATTCTCATTAAAAACAATTAGTTGGTCCTTTATTTAAGGCAAGTGACCGATTGCCCAAACAGTACAAAACAGCACAATACAGCACAATACAAACCAACATAAACACAAAATATGAATAAAGCTGGGGTCACCGCTTTGGAACGGTCAATGCAAAGCATTGGGGGTTTTTTATGGAAAGGAATCTAGGTCAAAACCTCTGTATAAGACAGCTACAGTAAAACAAGAAGGTCAACACACTTGTTGACTGTGAGTACTTAAATAGTGGATGGCTGGAAATAATAATTAATAAAAATTGCATCCGTTTTTTGAATTAGTGGCTCTTGACTGACTCCAAAGAAATACATGTTGAATGATATTAAGCTCGAATCTTTCCCCACTGCCATGTCTTGATAAAGATACATAATTATGTATATTGGGCACCTATTATACATATTTCCATGCGAGCTGGTAGGGTGTTGATTGTAAAATTCTGTCTAAAAAAGGACTTTTAAAAACACATGATGAGACAGCATACTTTGCACAAGAAACATATTTTAAGATACGATTTATAGATCAGTATTGTAAAGTCAGTAATTAGTCACAGCCTTAAAGGGGCAGTCAACCAGATTGACGAAAAAAGAAAAGTTTTAAAATACCGTTCTAACTCTAACCCTGCGAGTAGCTCGCAAACTGTTCAGGTTTTTATGCTGTTCGCTGCTAATCAGTATCTAAGGGTTGAAAATGAGGCCTTAACAACTTGCATCTTGTTAAATAGGAATTTAATTTAAAAGTATTTCTGAAGAGACTACAAATGTGTACAAATATGTATTCAAGTGGAAATTGGGTTAAACAAGAGATTGGACTCTGCATTAGTCTGAGCTAAATGTAGGCAACATGAGGTAAGGTTAGAGTGGGTGTGTTGATAGTGTTCAAAGGCAACATCCATGCAAGTATGAAAGCTTTGTAGGAAACATACTTGATATTCTATGGAATGTGCCATTTTGTGTTAACCATGTAGAGATGGAAGGATGAGTCAATCATTATATACCTCTCAGTCAGTCAATGCCGGGGCATACACAATATTTTCGGATTGGGTCAACTTTTCAATATATTACTGTAAGTACAACATACAATTTGGTGTCACAATCAAGATCAACGGAAATAACTACTTGTGAGGAGCGGCAAACAGATCTGGTAAACGAAAGGGCATACTTAAATGTTGACTGTGAAGGACCGATAGTTAAGTATTGCTATTATAAACATCATAGTTCATAGATACAATAACAACCAAATTAAACACGATAAGAGTTAACAACTTAACAGATATATCAGATAGTCATTAACAAATTGCCCTATGTATATTTCGCTCCTGATTCATACAAACATTGCTAATGTTGACCGGAAAACACTAGTTGGACTGCCACGTTCATGCTGACAAGCAAAACTTAGAAAGGAAATATACATGTTATAATATTATCTGCAACATAGCACTTTTTTAGATTGCCACACCCTTAAGGATGTTTCCTATTGATTGTTTATATTTGTATGACACGGAAGTTTTGCCTAACTGCTCCAGATGTATTTTTGTTGTTGTTAAAAAACAATAAATCAAATAGAAATGTAATGAAATAGATTGTGGGTAAATGACATGTATTATTTTACAAAAATTAGGTCTATGCCCTGCAATATTGTTACCTTCTAGCACTTAAACAATATATCAGAGGAAGATAAATCGCTGCAATTTGAAAAACTCGGATATCAATAAGAAGAGTAAATGAACGAAAAATCAAATGCATGTACATCCTTGTAAAAACTAATTTCTTTGTCAAGATATGAATGGCCATGATTTAGTTTTATTATGCAGAGAACACACTGACCTGATTGTTGTATAAAGCAGGGAGCACATTTACCTCAGTGTTGCATTATACAGATAACACATTGACCTGATTTTTGCATTATGCAGCCAACACATAAACCTGATTGCATAACGCAGCGAACACATTTATCTGATTTTTTGTATTATGCACCAAACATATTGACCTGATTTCGTTTGCAGCCAACGCATTGACCGGAGTGTTGCATTATGAAGCAAACACATTCACCTGATTTAGTTGTGTTATGCAATGACCACATTCACCTGATTTAGAAGTATTATGCAGCGAATACATTGACCTGATTTAGTTGCATTTTGTTTCAAACACATTGAAGTGAGTGTTTAATTATGCAGCATTCACATTCAAGTGATTTAGTTGTTTAATGAAAAACAACACATTGACCTTATTGTTGTATTATGCAGTGAACACATTGACCTGTTTGATGCATTATGCAATTAACACATTGACCTGATTGTTGTATTATGCATTATGCAGTGAACATATTGACCTGTTTGATGCATTATGCAGTGAACACATTGGCCTGATTGTTGTATTATGCAGTGAACATATTTACCTGTTTGTTGCATTATTCAGCAAACACATGGGCCTGATTGTTGCATTATGCAACAAACACATAGACATGAACGCTGCATAATGCAGCGAACATAATTAGATCTGATTGTTGTATTATGCACCAAACACATTAAACTGATTTAGTTGTTTTATGCAGTGAACACATTAACCTGATTGTTGCATTATGCATCAAACACATTGACCTGATTTAGTTGTATTATGCAGCAAAAACATTGACCTAATTTAGTTGTATTATGCAGCGAACACATTGTCCTGTTTGTTGCATTGTGCAGCGAACACATTGACCTGTTTGTTGCGTAATTTAGTGAAAACATAGACCTGTTTGTTGCATTATGCAGCGAACACATTGATCTGATTGTATTATGTAGTGAACACATTGGCCTTATTGTTGCATTATGCAGCAAACACAATTTGACACGATTTAGTTGTATTATGCGGTGAACACATTTACCTGATTTAGTTGCATTATGCAGTGAACATATTTACCTGATTGTTGTATTATGCAGCAAACATATTGACCTGATTTATTTGTAGTATGCAGTGAACACATTGACCTGATTTGGTTGTATTATGCAGAAATCATATTCATGTGATTTAGTTGTTTTATGCAGCGAACACATTGACGTGATTTAGTTGTTTTACTCAGCAAACGAATTGACCTGGTTTAGTTGTATTATGCAGCAAACACATTGACCTGACTTAGTTTTATTGTGCAACGAACACATTGACCTGGTTGAATTGTTTTATGCAGCAAACACGTTGACCAGATTTAGTTGTATTATGCAGCAAAGGCATTGACCTGATTTTCAAAATCTCAATTTAAATAGGTTTATGTTAATTCATTATCTACAAGGCTGTCCGGTTACGGTTAGCGCAGTGGTTGGTACATGCACTTCTCATTTCTGCAACAGTGATTCAATCCCCATTCCCAGGGCACGTGAGTTTTGTAGGTGGTCATTATAACGGACAGGTGGGTTTCCTCTGGGCAATCCGGTTCCCCCCCCCCCGCCCACAGCATAAGACCACACCAAAATTAAATAACTTTCAGTAAAAGCCAATAAATATGAAGCTGGAAACTGTATCTCAAATTTAAAATTCGTTTTAACTTTCATGAGTCTAGTAATAAAATTAGGTAGGAGTGGTGGGACACACTATGGGTCTCCACATAATGCAGTCACTGTTCCGGAAGAACCTCATGTACTTAGAACATTATCTATGATTATAATCTTTTTTGTAACCCCGCACCAATTTACGTAGATCACTTGTTTAAGCAATGAATGATTATCGGCATGTTTCTCAGCATGTGACATCCTGCCAATCTCTCTTAGAGTAATAGTTACGTCTACCTTAAGTCTCGAATAGCATCACGCACATCAGGGTGTTATACTTTACTACGCATGTATCACTGTTACCACATAGTTTTTTTTATATTTTAATGAAGGACATGACCACAAACGCCAATAAGAAACATACAAATATAATTTAACACAAATAATGCTACATTTATGAATACAATCAGTCAATATGTTAGGGTCGAATGGAATAACAAGGAGGTATTTTACTCAAGTTCAAAATGTAATTCACGCACATGAAATGGAGAACAAACATAAGTTTCCCTCCTACCAGTTTATAATACACACATTAAAATAATTTCAAACAAAGTAACCATACTAGTATTATGCATGAGGAATTTGGGTTAAAACCTATGTTACTTTTTTTTTATACCAGACAATGGGTAAACAATGCATTAAATATTATAGTCTGATCGGGATATATGTTAATCCAACCTCATTCATATTCACATAATTCAGGGATTGTTTTCAATATTTTACAATTGCCATTAACGGGGGATGTGCCGAGTTGTGTAAGGACACACTCATCAAAGAGCAGAGCTATTTCCAGAGTATATCACTTAGATACGAAATGTGTTTGCAAAGCTTTCTTCCAGAAGACGTTAGCTATTGGTAGCAGAATGATAGATACAGCACTGAAATCACTATCTTCAGGAACATTTGCTTCCTTTGACAGGCGTGGAAAGCACACTCCCCATAACAATACCCCAGGTGCCATCATAGAAGATGTTCGTAATCATATAGAATCATTTCCTACTGTAGAAGCACATTACACACGCCAAGACACTAAAAGGCGTTTTCTACGATCTGATTTAAATATTAGTAAAGTGTATTAATTATACATAGAAAACTGTAAAGAAATAGGCAGTCAATACATATCAAGTTCAATGTATCGTACACAGGTATTCATTCCATATAACCAAGAAGGACCAGTTTCAGACGTGCGCTGTGTATAGAAATAAGGAGATAGCAGGCGAGCTAACCACCGATTTGAAAATTGCTTTTGAATACCATATCAAAAGAAAAAACAGAGCTAGAGATGAAAAGAAGTTTGATAAGTCTCGTGCAAAACAAGACAAGTCATACCATGTTGCAACATTTGATCTAAAGGCTGTTTTACCGATTCCATGTTCTCTTGTGAGTAAAGTTTATTATAAAAGAAAGCTCAATTGTTACAATCTTGGAGACACTATTGAACAAAAGTATCTAGAAAGTGGACATACCCAGATGGAGTTGTGATAGTGTACATGCTTCGATAGAACGAGCAAAAAAAACGTACATCGGTATATGTACCAAGCCAGTGAGAAAAAATTGTGAAGGTTGCACGAAAAAGAAATCCGTATGTTGAAGTGCCGATGAAATACTATGACGTTTTAGATATCAAGCATGTAGCCAAATATGTGCTACCGTTAAACGTTGTAAATGTAAGTGGACAAAACGTTTTATGGACAAAAATAACATGGATAAAACTGCAAAAAAGTGATCTGGGGCTTGTTTTTTAAGAGCAGTTTCGATGACACCAGTTGTCAGTGTGTGCAACTTAAATCCTCAAGGAAAGGACTTTCTATAAAATGTGACTTAAAACCCTTGTATGATGCCAAACTTCCAATTACAGTAGCAAAGAAAAAAGACCTGCTATAACTTTGCTCTGATGAATAATTCCTTCAGAATATGACCAGTATTTCAAGCATATTCCATCTGATAAGACAACTAGGGACAGTCTTCCAAAACCAGATACAATGGAAGAAAGTGAAGATTCAAATGTGGAATAGAAAATCTGCATCTTGACTTTCTTCCATTGTGAAGGTTGGAGACAAACAAGTCCATACTGATTGAAATATATGTATTGTTACATGTGTATGTCCTGTTAAAATCTAGAATGCAAAGGGAAATAATGATGTTCTTCTGTATAATAATATCTCGTATTATGAATATAAATATAAACTTGTGCTAAGTGCACATGTTTCGTTCAGTCTCTCAAAATAGATGCATAGCACAGGGCTGTTTTGCCTTAAGGGCACTTAGACCTGTATGGAATAAGAAAAGCAGGGTACTATTCTTATAATAAGTACAACCAAGTGCACTTAACACAGTGGTACACGGAAAATATATATGTTTTACCTTTATGTCATAATGAAGTAAGTGATATTTTGAATACAAAAGCATTAAGTATTGTATGCAATTCTATGATATGTTATCATGCCATAACAATACTTTTACCTAATATTGGCACATAATATTAGGCTAATATTCATACTCAAATAAAAGTTGTAGTTTGTCAAACATTCTTTTGCGTTTTTCTCCACTATTTGAAATATGGACTTATTCCGTTCTGGCTCTAACCCTCGATAGTAGTAGTCGTAGAATAACCGGTACTAGTAGACGTAGTAGTAGTAGTAGAAGTAGTAGTAGTCGTAATAGTAGTATTAGTAGTAGTAGTCGTAGAAGTAGTAGTAGTAGTAGTAGTAGTAGTAATAGTAGAGGAGTAGTAGCAGTAGGAGTAGTAGAAGTAGTAGTAGTAGTATTGTTGTTGTATTTGTAGTAGTAGAGTAGTAGTAGTAGTAGTAGTAGTAGTAGTCGTAGAGTAGTAGTAGTAGTAGTAGTAGTAGTAGTAGTAGTAGTAGTAGTAGTAGTAGTAGTAGTAGTAGTAGTAGTAGTAGTAGTAGTAGTAGTAGTCGTAGTCGTAGTAGTAGTAGTAGTAGTAGTAGTAGTAGTCGTAGTCGTCGTAGTCGTCGTCTAGTAGTAGTAGTCGTAGTAGTAGTCGTAGTCGTAGTAGTCGTCGTCGTAGAAATTGTTGTAGTCCTCGTAGTAGTAGTAGTCGTAGTCGTAGTCGTCGTCGTCGTCGTCGTCGTCGTCGTAGTCGTCGTCGTCGTCGTCGTAGTCGTAGTAGTCGTAGTTGTTGTAGTAGTAGTAGTAGTAGCAGTAGTAGTAGTAGTAGTAGTAGTAGTAGTAGTAGTAGTAGTAGTAGTAGTAGTAGTAGTAGTAGTAGTAGTAGTAGTAGTAGTAGTAGTAGTAGTCGTAGTAGTAGTAGTAGTAGTAGTAGTAGTAGTAGTAGTAGTAGTAGTAGTAGTAGTAGTAGTAGTAGTAACTTGATTGTGTCCTCACAGTCAAAATGTATTGATTCGCAATGTTCGATTACAAAACTGTATTATATTATATAATATTATATTACATATATTATTATTATTATATTAAATACACTGTGAAAAGTGTATGTAAAACCTGGGTAGTACTAAAGAAGTCCAGTCATCATTTGAAAACCGAAGATGTAGGCTATAAAAGGATCCTGATCCCTACTTACGAGCCTAATAACGATTCAGCGGTATTCTACGAATAATATGTGCTCGGTTCTCGCACAGCATTCTACGCTTGCTTAATTTGCTATTAGTGACAATTATAAATATATCTCGGCTCGTTCGAAGCTAAGTGGTAACGTTAGATATTGTAAAATCAATTTTTTGTGTATAGAACATATAATACTGAAAGTTGAATTTAAATGCAATCCGGTATTAATTTGTCTTTAGAACGATCGTTACCTTAGCTGTCCCCATGCTAAAGAAACAAAAATCTTACAGGATATGAGGTCCGGTACATTTTTAATTTACCGTACCACCCCTGATTTTATCGGACCTCGTCGTTCTACTTTCACGCTACCAAAAGAAAATACCCGTATTCAGTTTATTTCTATTATATTGACATTCACATTTTTTTAACAATCTAAAATAATATAAAATGCTTACCTAATTTATACGTGTTATTGTATAACATATCATGGTAAATCTTTCAATTAAAAGAGAAGAAAGCTTGGTAATTGTTTCATAGATAACAAGTATGTGAATGCAGAATTATGAAACACAATAGTACTCGGTGAAACTTTATCGCTGTTGGAAGTGCTTACTTTTACATCATATGTTGCCAAGGTCATTAGAAAGGTGATGTTCGTATTGTTCTCCGCTTTTGCTTTACAATCATAACAATTATTAAAACCAGCACACTTCATTTGCAACCAATGAAATACTGTTGTGTTTCGCTGACGTCAGGTAACTCAATGCAGGATTTTACTGGTTGTGAAAAAAGCACTTTGAGTTTTTCTTTCACCAGCACAGATAGCCATTTGGCTCGACTGGTTGGAAATAAACCGTTCTATCGAAGACAAAAAAAAACATATTCCAGTCTATATTTATAACAGATTCGTAGTTTCGTTTTCGTTTTCAATCAACTATCATATCTATCAAATATCATATCATATATATTTTTGTTTTGGACACGAGCACCACCACTTTCGGACATGTTACCGGACATAAGGATATTTTATAGGAACTGTCCGAGGTCCGACGTCCAAAAGAAAAATTTGATTGTCATGCATAAGCAACACGACCCAATTATAAGTATCAGTTGAAGTGAATTTGATTAAAATATTTCATTACTGTACCCACTACATTAGATGCAGCGCAGTCATCATTTCTTCCGCTTGTGTTGCCGTTACAAATACATTGGTTCACTGTGCACTTTAATGAGAATGTGTTTTCAATTCAGACGTGATTGTGGTTTTCGATTTAAGACCTTATTGAGACATTTGATTGCATTACCTCCCCTACAACCCCCCCTCATAGTAATTAAAGGTGCCTAGAACGCGGGGTTGTATACAGACCCCGTTTTTTATATTGACCTCGTTAGTATAGTCTGAAAACTACCGAGACCGCGTAACTGGCACTATGTATTAGTATATATATATATATATATATATATATATATATATATATATATATATATATATATATATATATATATATAACAAAGTCTCTATAAGCCTTGTATTATTTAAACAAAAAACGCTGTATTTATTTTATGCCTAAGCTTTCGACCTCACGGTATTCATCAGCGGCCATTTTTTATTTCAAGATGTTTTATTTATGTACGGATATGATGTCGTGCATTTCCGGCGTCAATATTGTTTTGGCGCCCTTTATGACTGTTTATTCCTGCATGTTAATGCATGCCATGTGGTCGGTATGTACTTAGTTTTGCCTTCCATAATTGCTCAATGGTCTTTCGATAATCGTCCGACCCGCTGAGTTTTTCACGTCCCATTATTTGGAAATCATCCATGGAGTGTCCGTCTGTGCAGAAATTTTCAGCTACCGGGTCACTGTGCTGTGTGCGAATACACGAAAGATTCAGCAGATGTCGCTGGTAAGAGTTCCGCCGGTCTCTCTCACATACACGTACCTGCGACAGCGACGACAGTTGACCGCGTACACAACATTGGATGATTTGCAATCCACATTGTTTCTCACGCTGTACTTTCTGCCGCTGGGATCTGTGAAGTAGTCCGCCGTCATCATGTACGAGCAAATGGCGCACCTCTGCGACCCACAGGGCCCGCTCATGTTGGGCTTTCGGAAGAACATCCTATTGTGTTTCGTGTGTACTAGGATGTCTTGCAAGTTGCAATTCCTTCTGAAGGCTACTAATAGGGGCTCATGGAACACTTCCTTCATTCGATCAGACGTGTGCAGCGTGTGTATGTGTCTGAGGATGATGTTGGGTAGTGCGCGCGCGCGAAAACGTTATCACGAACGAAATCCTCGTCTTACGCTCCGAGTTTGTCTTTTCGCGTAGAAGGTCCTCTCTCTTTTTATTGTCGACCTTTATCAATTCGGTCTCTACAAACGCCCCGTCATATCCACGGTTCACGAGCTGTGCTTTCACCGCCTGTCTGTGCTTCCGATAGGCAACCTCCTCTTAACATATTCTTTTTGCACGCTCACCCAGACCATATGGTACCATATGGTATCGCTTTTTTGTAGACTCCGGTTGCGAAGAATCCCTGTGTAGGTACAGATGTTTATCGGTAGGTTTAGTATATAGGCACTTCCGGTAAGCTTCAAGGGAACCCGAAGTTACATAAGCCAGGAATGCCGTTACGCACCATTGTGAATGGTAGAAGCCATCCGACAGAGAAAATGGCGGAAATTGTTGAGGACCAGTTGCGAAGACATGTGACGTCACTTCCGTCGTTTGTAAGAGACACTATGGACTTCTTAAACAAAATACAAAAAGTGAAACAACCTCTTATGAAAGGTACGCTAATATATTGTTTAGATGTGAAGGCCCTGAATCCGAGTGTCCCGAGGGATGAGGCCCGTGCTGCGGCTATAGAGGCTTTAAACAGGCGAGCGGACCCGGAAATTCCTACAGAGGACGTCATCGTGATGATGGACACTGTGTTGCAAAACAACACCTTCTCCTTCAACGACGAACACTGTATACAGACGGAAGGGACGGCAATTGGCTCACGCCTCGGGCTAAACTATGCATCAACCTACATGGGTGCTTGGGAAGAGGAACTGTTCCGGCAGTCAGAAAAGCAACCGCTTACATACTTCCGGTTTGTGGATGATGTGTGGGGCTTATGGACGCATGGTATCGAGGCACTTAAAACTTTCCACACACAAGGAAATGAAATCAACCCTCGCATTAAACTCGAGCTCCGCTATTCTTCGAAAAAACCCGAGTTCCTGGACTCGGTTACATCAATACGGAACGGGCGCCTTCAAACCGACCTATATACTTAACCTGCCGATAAAGCTTTCGGCATAAAATAAATACAGAGTTTTTATATCAATTTATACTCAAAATAAGGTTTTAATTCTATTTGTTTGTGTAAGGATAAACAATTCTAAAGTTATTACCAAATGAATGTATTTATTTATTTATTTTTCGATCAGAAATTAACTCCTTTAGAGTTATTTCGCCTTCGTGAAAAGGAAACAAGATCAGCGATCTATAAATGGCTTAAAGAGCTATCACGTACCATGTTAATGTCGTGAAGCTATATGCAAACAAATACATTTATATATAATTTATTTTATTACGACAGTTAAAAGGCTGTCGGTTGTTCCTGAAGAAAAAAGAAACAAGAAAAATGGACGATAAATAAGTTCGACAAATTACTTACAGAAAGAAGGGAAGCACCTCGCGACTGAAATTAAGGAACTGTCGAGTCCTCTGTCCCGTATACGCAAAATTCTCGGCTATGACCAATTGTCTTAGGTATTCTAACAAAACGCACTGTATTAACAAGATGTGAGCCAATAAATGCTAAATTAACATTAACGAAAATGACAGTATTCCTAGCGAACGCAAATCAGTTTTAAATTCCTTCTGATATAGGCAATGTTCTGATCACAATGACCACTTGTAAACATAAGTTTCCGTATTTCGAAGTTAAAGAGGTTATTCCGTTTCTTAGATATGCTTTGTTCGAATCACAATGAACGCTTGTTTATATAAGTGTATGTATTTCGAAGTTAATGTGGTCACTCCGCTCCTGAGGCTGCATTATGTTTGGACACAGGGTGTGTCCTAGCACTCCTACCTAATTAACTTACTAGAATCACAAACGTTGGGATGAATTTTTAATTGTAGCTGCAATTTCCAGCTATTTAATTATAACTGAAATATTTTCAATATTGGTCTGACCTTGAGTTCTGGGAAGGGGAAGCTGAAGTCCCCTGAGGAAACTCCATCAACCCGGTATGGTGACCACAAACCAAACTCGAAAGCTTCCGGGAAGCGAGCCTACTAACCAATCGAACAGCCTTGCAAATATACACGTTCCGAGCATATATTGATACGATGGAGTCGACCTGCCCTTTTTAAGCCATTTGTATTTCTTTAAATAACAGGGATCATGACAGCAAATATGTTTATTGAAAACCCGTCTATCAATAACATCAAGAGGACCTATACAGCGCACGTCATGACGATAATAGCACCATAAGACTGTACCAAACATTCAATATTGATTTCCACACCTAATCAAGTATGTACGTGCTTATGTATAGTGTCTAATGACGTATAACATGACTAGTTAAAAAATACTACGTTGTTCGTAACTATACTTGATAAGTTGGCTTATAGACCCAAATGTGTTTTATTTCATGTGCTGCTGCTTATATATGTAAATGTTCTTCACAAGTGACGATAATAAACTATACTTCACATACTGTAGAAACTATCATGGAATCCGGACAGTTTTTCATGCCGACGATGGTTCCGCCCACACATCTGACACAGACGGACATTGTCTCTTACATGTTTTATTGTGTGTTTTTATAATTATAATAATAATAATAATAATAATAATAATAATTTTATTATTATTATTATTATTATTATTATTATTTTTATTATTATTATTATTATTATTTTATTTTTATTTTAATTTTTTATTATTACTTATATAAATAATTATAATAACTAATGCTTATTATAATAACTAATACTACTACCACTAATAATAATGATATGAAAATAATAATAAAACCAAACCCGGTATTCATTAAACTTATCATCATCATCATTATCATCCTCATAATTCAAATATATCATCACATCAATTAAAATTATTTAGTTCCTTATAGTTATCACCATCATATTGTTACTGACCATTGAAAACTCTTGATCAATAGAATATTGTTTTCGTGACAAAATATATGCACGAGCCAATGCCGTTTAAGTTTACTGTCTATTCTCTTGATTTTGCATTCTGCGTCGATAGGGAACTTCTGTTTGGAGTTTTTGGATCCAAGACGATTCTTTCAGGTTTCGGTACGATCCCGAATCAACCCGAATACACTGGAGTATGCTAAAACCCATGTCGTCCATACCATGTTCGATGAAGTTGAAACTGTCGGCGACCGTTTTTTTCATTTGGAGTCCTACATCCGTTTCATGTTCTTTCAGTCTTTGTTTTAATGACCTCTTTGTTTCGCCCACATACACCACCTTTTTACATTTGAGGTAGTTAATGCCGTAAATAATGTTCCGCGTCTCACACAGTATTATAATTATTAACAAAGTATTATAATTATATAAGAAAGGTATAATTGTGAGATTGTATGATTTGTATATATGGTAAATTGTAATATATTGATAAAAATGTGTTACAATAAAACAAAATAGGCAAGACAAATTATACATTGAAGACGAATTTCATAAAATGCAGCAAAGACAAATTAGCGCCCCGAGCCGATTGTGACTAAGATAGTTCGTACATATTTTCCTACAATAACCGAAGCATTCGTTTTTTTATTTGGATCGGAGTTAGTGTTCGTGTGTCGTATGAATAGATATCGTTGCAGGAAATTAAAATGATCCGTAAAACTAAATTTATATTCACATCCTTCATGCATGATATACATGCTTGCGAATTCGACTGTACAGAGATTTTCGATTTCAGTATTCAATATCTGGCTTATTTCGCATTTTTCGACGCATGTTCTTCTTAACTTTTATTTTAATTTAAATTGAAATATATGTATAATAAGTTGTTGTTTTTTTAATATTTTATATAAATTCATATATATTTGACAAAATAGTACAATCTCACTTTCAGCAATTGCTTTTTTTTTTTCGTCGCAACGAAATGTGACATCCGCGCAAGGATATTATTAGCACGCGCATGCAATAAAATCCCATTATGAAACTCTACCTGTGTGCTTGACATTTTCGTTCGTCATCTTCTATAGCAAGGGGTTGGGCATGCATAAACTGGGTTAAAGTGAGGTTAGTTGGAACTTATGTAGAATAGGTGCATTGATTAAGTTGGTCGGGAGGTTTTAAGTACAGCATTATTAAAATTCTACAGTAAGAAAAGTGATGAAGAAAACATCATATTGGAGTAAACATATAAACATATATTAAAGATGGGTAGGTGCATTTACCACTAAGTCAGAATAACCTTGATCCCTAAATTAACTCGCAACAAAAAGTTGTACCTAAGTACAACGTGCTCATCTTGAGCTTTTGTCCGTCGTGCTTCGTCAACAATTACCCTTTAAACACTATAGTTGTCATGTGAATGGACCAATTTTCATTAACACTTGGTTAACACATTCTCGGCCGAGCTAAAAACTGGGTCATATAGTCTCATAAACTAGGTCACTTGTTTAATGTCTATGCAGTTGTCACTCGTTTAAACTAAAAAAAATCCGTTTAAACATCTATAAATCACACAAGATTATGTCAATTCTTCATAAAACTTACACAAATTATTTATGCTGTGTTGTCTCGGGCGAGTTAGAAAATGGTTCCGCTTTGTTGGAAAATATGGCTACCGAGGTGGGTCAGTGATGTTTATATTACCTTTTTATCATAGATCTTAGATTATGTGGTTTTAGTAAAACTTTGTTAACGCTCCAAGGTATACCTTTTTTACCAATCTTCACTAATCTTGCTCAGAAAACTTGTTCTTATAATATCTTCGCCGATATCGAACATGGGTTCCATCCGTTAAATAACATGGCTATCAGGATGCTGTTTAGTTTCCAGCTATAAATGAAGTGAAAACTTGCGAATACTCCAGTGCTTTTTCCTTTTCCAAACCATCTTGAAACTTGCTGAGAACATAAATGCTGCTCAGAAGTATTTGGTTTTATTATATAATGACCTATGACCTTTTGGCCTTTTTTTCCAGTGTAAACATGCCCATGCACCGAGCTTAGAAAATGAAAATTATTAATCACTCCCCCCACCTTTATTTTTGTATACTATACTAAGTAAAACAGAGTATAAAGTCTACTGACGTATGTACTTTTAATAATATATGTGAAATTTATATGGCATTATTAAGTATTTACCATTTTCCACATGGTCAAGTTATTGTTTGACAGTTACTTTGGTTGTCCGGTAAGCTCGGCGGTGAGCACGCGCAGTTCTCACGACCCCATTTCGTCCCCCAGCGCGTGTGAGTTTGTTTCATTTTCAGCATAGTCGACAAGGAGGGCGGCTTGGTCGTTCGGGTATTCAGACTTCCACTTGCATGACATACCCACATTTAAATTGACTGGCATTCGGCAAAAATAGCGGAAATTGCGGTTATTAATCAAAATTAGTTCTAAAAGTCGCGAGTCCAGTAAGTCAATTAATAAGTTGGGAGTGCTGTGCCACACTGCGGTCTTCACATTATCCAGCTGCATACGCAGCTGCGTGAAGTTGGCACACCGCTCAGTAATCGACATCAGCTCAGCAAATTACGAATGCTGATCTAGCACAACACTCTAGCGCGACATTCTAGATCAGCATTCGTTTCAAAAGCGTTAAGTCGAATGCTGAGTCAGCTCAAGGCCCAGGCGCGACATTCTGGATCAGCATTCGTTTTAAAAGAATAACGGCGAATGCTGAGCCAGCTCAGCACAGCAGCGCAACATTCTAAATCAGCATTCGTTTCAAAAGCATTAAAGCGAATTCTGAGCCAGCTCAGCACTCCAAAGCGACATTCCAGATCAGCATTCGCTTAAAAGTGTTACGGCTAATGCTGAGCCAGCTCAGCAATCCAGCGCGACATTCCAGATCAGCATTCGTCTTATAAGAGTTATGGCGAATGCTGAGTCAGCTCAGCACTCTAGCGCGACATTCCAGATCAGCTTTCGTTTTAAAAGTATTACGGCGAATGCTGAGACAGCTCAGCACTCCAAAGCGACATTTCAGATCAGCATTTTTTTTTAAGTGTTACGGTGAGTGCTTAGTTAGCTCAGCACTCTAGCGCGACATTGCAGATCATCATTCGTTTTAAAAGTATTACGGCGAATGCTGAGCCAGCTCAGCACTCTAGCGCGACATTCCAGATCAGCATTCCTTTAAAAAGTGTGACGGCAAATGCTGAGCCAGATCAACACTCCAGCGCGACATTCCAGATCAGCATTCGTCTTATAAAGGTTACGGCGAATGCTGGTAATGATAATGATGATAATAATGATGATAATGAAGATAATGTTAGTATTCATTATGATCATGATAATGATGATAATGATAAGAATGATTATAATGATGATGATAATGATGATGATAATAATAATGATGATGATAATGATTATGATAAAAAAAAATATATGAAAATTATATTCATGATAATAATGATAATGATATTAATGATGATGGGAATTCCGATGTTGATAAAGATAATTACGACAACGATAATGCTGATGATGATAATGATGATTGTTATTAAGATAATCTTAGTGATAATGATAATTATGATGATGATGATGATGATGATGATGATGATGATGATGATGATGATGATGATGATGATGATGATGATGATGATGATGATGATGATGATGATGATGATGATGACGATGACGATGATGACGACGACGATGATGATGATGATGATGATGATGATGATGATGATGATGATGATGATGATGATGATGATGATGATGATGATGATGATGATGATGATGATGATGATGATGATGATGATGCACAGCTATACATTATGCTACTTGAAAGCCAAGCTCAATACGGCGACCATTTTTTTATTTGAATATCTGGCGAAGACCTGCCGAACAGCTGTTCTTTGTTATTTGAATACGTATCGAACACCCAGTGCTAAGCTATGCATTATGATGCTTGAAAGTCCGGCTTTTTACGGCCGCAAACAACATTTCATCATTCGAATACATGGCGAAGACATCAAACAGCAAACTTCACATACAATGCAACCTATTATAAGCATGTGCAAACACAATACATTTTCGCAAAGAGCAAATGTATTTAAATGCAGTTAAACGCTTGTTATTTCAATCATTTTCAACCACCCTACACTCATGCCGAATTCTCCTGTCTATTAAGCATAGTCTCTTGAAAGCCAAAATTTAAGCAATCGTTTGTTTAATTACCGGGTATGTTTTAATTAAATGGGCATATTGATGGCTAGAACGGTATTTTGTTTTCAGAAGTTAATGTAAACATTATTATCAAAAGAACTTAATAAACTATTTCTTAAACACAGACCTTGTTGATAAAATTATTATTTAAAACTATATTTTTATTAGAAACATTTTCCCCGTTCGCGGAAAAAAAATGCAATAGTAGAAAAATATTTATAAATATAATGTACTTGAGTATACCGCACGCATACTGATGATAATGGACTTTTCACGGTACTTCATCGTCGAAAATATTTATTGAAGCTTGCATGTTCTGTGGGGCGCGGGTTCGTACACTATCGGGGCCGGGTTGAAAATATTGATCTTAGGCGTTTTTACTATTTCTTCTTAACAATTTCATCCATAAAGTAATGGTGCTCAAGATTTTATATTTATAAAAATGGACTTAAGGTATTTCAATATTTGCGAGAACAATGGGAAATGTCATATATCACTCGATCCGCCTTAAGTACGACATTAACACAATATTTGTAGAGAAAAATAAAGTATTAACTATTTGTTATGTTCGTTTTTTTATGAATCAATTGTATATTTGTGACTAAAATCCAAATTTTTATGAGTACATCTGTGACAGTTAACTCAAAATTCGAGTTTTAATTAAACCAGTAAAAGAAATAGTATGTAATTTACATTTTTCTTATTATTGCTATAAATAATTCAGTTTGTAACATGATAATTGAACAATTGTATTGTCTTATCATAAAATATCCCTTGCATGTACATGTAAACATGAAAAAAATCTGTTGTAAACGTTCAATATACATTATAATTGCATCAAAACTTAACCAGTTACGAGACAAAATTACCATTTACGGGACACAAGATATAATAGGCAATTATTTAATAAACATTATTAAATCTTTCATGTTTCTTTATTATTATTTTTACATAATGTGTTTAAATACAAAAAATATCAAATATAATCCACATATAAATATGAAAATCACATTAAAACATTATTAAAAAAACTGCGTTATTTTTCTATTTTGGAAACTATGTTCAAGACAATGGTCGATCTTATGTTCTGACGTCATATATTACTCAAATATGACGTTATTTATCCGAAAATATTGTATTGACTGGAAATAATGGGTAAAAGACATTTTGCTATGTTTCGTGACTCGTAACTGGTGGCTCGTATATGATTAACAGATACGATCAAATCGTAGAAATGACGAAACAAATAATCTCATTGTAATTAAAGTTATATTTTGAGTTAAATATAACCCTCCTTTAAGTCCTTAAAATAATTATTCCTAGTAGTAATACCAGTACGTGTATTTGTTCTTAAATTATATTACTGTCTCGTAAATGGTTTTTCAATTATTACGCTATTTGTTTAGATATTTGACATTTAATTTTGAACTAAAGTACACAACTAAACTGGTAAAGAATAGTTTTAGCTTAAGTATATAATAAAATGTTTTTAATTAAGACATTTAAACAACATATTTTTACAATCTCATATATTTTAATGCACTTTAACACAATGACTCGTAACTGGTTGCACGTTTGAAGACATTCGTACATTTAATTTTTGTTCCCAAAAATATTCACTTCTGTCAAAAATCTATTTCTTATCAAGTAAAGACAACTAATTTACATATGTTGAACAGCAATCAACTTTTAAAAATTGACATTTATTTTTTAAAGAAGTACATTTAACGAACACATTTGGCGAAGACATGCTTATTATGTCAATGTATGATATCAAGACGGTTTTTATGTAAAGTTTTAATTGCAAAGAACCATTCATGACATATATTTTCTTTTCTGGTCATTTACTTCTGTCTAAAAATGCAAAATTACATAGCAATTCATATAGATATTTTATTAAATGCTGCATTAAAACCCGAAGACATCAATTGTCGCACATAAGCCGGATTCACTCATATATGCCCCTGGTTAATATACATACATATTTTTGTTCATTATTCAACTTATGAATCAAACAATAGGAACATAATCATGTCTGTGATTCCACTGCCCCAGTTTATCATCTGAAAAAGAAATGTGTTTTTAAGTTTGAGTGACTTGTAACAACACAAATCTGAAGATATGCCTCCAAATGTGCTTGGATGCGGTATTACCAACTAGAATTGAAGCCAGAGCGCTGGATGTTTTTTCATAAAAAAACTGAAAAAAACAATTACCAGAAACAGGGACCTATACAATCAAGTGTGTTTGTATAGGTCCCTGCCAGAAACCCCCCACAAAAAACATGCACACAGAGCGAGGTGATTTTCTTTCATGAGATAAGTGTTTGTGATCTTTAGAGTTTCCCATGAATTCCAGCACCAAAACTGAAACTGTTCTAAAGCCACACTCGTTACTATTGCAGCGTTATGAATGCCCAAATAACGATCGTTTGTGAAGCTGTAGAATTGTGCGCCCCCCCCCCCCCCCCCCCCCCCGAGATAGCCCCAACGGTTCAATGTGTTTCTTAAGCAGCCTTATGAATGTGTGATAAGGATCTATGAATGGGCAGTTATGGAAACATACCCCTGGTTCCCACGCTGAGATTATCATATCGGTGCATTAGATTATGCATCTAACCACCTGCGAACTCCCCCCCCCCGTTCCCCCGTCCCGGTAATCTACATTTAATACACAGGGTACGTAGTTAAAAAATCAATACACCTGGCTCTGTCTATTGTCTGGCTAATCTGTCTTTTGATTGGCTGGCTTCTGGTAAGTAACGAATGGCGATGCTGTTCGACAGCTAGGGTTGTTACACGTTACCCGCAGAAACAGCTTTTCGCCGTCATAAGTCCTTTATTATGGGGAACGCTCACACTTTTTACAGGGAGACTTCGTCTTTGAAGTAAGTTATTTGTTTTACTTTTTATTTTCCGATTTGCATTGACGATAACAACGTCCATATGGACAGCAAAGACTTTAATTTCACTTTTGTTAAATGTGACCGTTCTGTTGTTTGATGTGTATATTTTTTTCAAAAACAGTTCGAATTGTGTTTGTAATAAATATTTGCGGCATATGTGGAATACAACAACAACTACGCACCTAGCCACATTCATGTTTTTATCCCCTGCCGAAGGCGGAGGGATATTGGGTTTGCCTTGTCCGTCCTTCCGTCCGTCCATGACACTCTTTTCCGTCACGAGCTGTTTCTCAGTAACAATTGTATGGAACTACATGAAACTTAAAATATTAAAATAAATTTGAATCATCATGCTGCGGTGGTGCACGTGTAAATTGTGTTGGGACCAGCCTGGTAAATAGAGTTATGCCTCGTTATTTGACTGAAATTTAGTGAATTTTGTCAATTTATTCCAGACGGAGCTGTTTCTCAGTGACTTTTGCATGGAAACTCATGAAACTTACAATTAATGTGTATTATGACACAGCGAAGGTGCACGCGTAAATTCTCGTAGGATAGTCTTGGTCACTCCAGAGTTATGTCACCTCAATTGGTTGAAATGTAGGATTTTCTTCCTATTCGAAGCTGTTCCTCAGTTACTATTGCATAGAAATTCACGTTACTTAAAATAATTATGCATCTCATATATCGGTGGTGCAAGCCTAAATTCTACGGAATGGGCGACATTTTAATAATAAAATATCGTGTGTCGCCCTTTAAAGCGCGACACACGAAGCGACACACGAAGCGACACGCGATATTTACCACGTTATGTCGTCTTTTGGGCTACCTACAAAAGGGCGACATTTGAATATTTAAATGCCAAGTGTCGCTTCGTGTGTCGCGCAAAATATTGTGTGTTGCTTCGTGTGTTGTGTGTCGCCCTTGATGAAAGGAGGGCGAGATTATAGATGGCACTATCCGGATTCCGTGAAATTCTGTTGTGACAGCCTTCGTAACTGAAATGAAGAGTTATGCCCCCCCCCCTAATTAACTGAAATTGAGGATTGTTTTCTGTCCGGGGAAGTTTCTATGTTACTATTGCAAAGACGTTCATGAATCTAACATAAATAATAAATATGCATCATCATAGTATGGTGCTGTACGCATAAATTCTGTTTGGACATCCTTGGTTATCCCAGTGTTATGTCCTTTTAATAAATTTATATTTAAATAATTGTGTCAGTATAACGCTGTTTCTCAGTAACAATTACATTTAATTTAATGAAACTAACACTAAATTTGAAACATCATACAGCAGTGGTGCATGCATACGTTTTTTCGGGATTGGCTCGGTATCTCAAGAGTTATGTCCCTTAATTGATTAAAATTGATTTTTTTCCACGAACTGTTTCACAATAACTGATTGTATTAAATGTCTTGAAATTTAAAATGAATATTTAGTATTATATTGTGTGGAACACTTGGAATTTGTTTGGGTTCAGCTCAACAGTTATGGCCCATTAATTGATTGAAATTGAGATATATTCAAAACATGACATGATCGTTTATTACGCATGTACATCAAACCAAACCTTATACTTCGTTGTTTAGGTTCATATTTTCATGATGTAAAAAGTCATATTCAATTAATGGGGAATTGTTATACCTATAAATTAAAGAGTCGTCTTGGTAAGATATAACAGTGTAACAAACAAACATCATTATGACAGGCCCATTTTATGTTTAATAGTTTTATACATAACAATCGTATGCATCATTTCGACTTTAGCTGAAAACAAATATGTTTAGAGTAAGCAACAATACCAAGTCTATTACCTTAAGCATTTTGTTTAATGCAGGCTTAGCACATTCGAAGTGTTAAACACCTTCCATTATTATATTACCAACAGAGGAATACCAAGTTTTACAAAGAAAACAAGTCAACGCATTTATTTAGTATGAAAATGATGGCCTTAAATTTTATAGCATAAACCTTAAACGTTCTAAACAAGCAATTTGAGAGGCTTCCGTTGCAAATCCTAGCTCGGGACTTGAAGACGGCGCAGCGCTCTGTTACTGGTTTGCCTACTTGCATTTTGATGCTGGGTCTCGGGGCGCGGTTGTTTGGGTGCTGGGCCTTGGGGGGAGTTTATCCACTGTGAATGTTGTATCATCAATGTGGAGTATATTGTACACCAACGATGTACGTTCACTTTCTGATCGAGCCTTTACCAGGCATGGAATGAGAATGTTGCGTCGCTCGTGGATTGCAGCTGGGAACTGATCACTGGTGCGTTGATTTATTTTTTTTCTTGAAAGTAGTTGAATTAGGCTACTATTGGGCGACAAGAACCTATATCTTAATTGCCTATACGAAACGCTCTGTCAAATCTAATTGCACTGCGAACTTTTTTTGGTATTGAAAGCTCATTTTCATAAACACTAAGAAGTTTATCGACATAATTATCAATGTTTAGGACTTCACATGATGATTCTTCGTCAAAGTGAAAAATCAATACATTATTTCCCATTGAGCGCGATTTGAGATCTTAACGTTCGTCAGAGAGTGACACGTTTTATTTTATGCCCTGTACTTCAGTTTTAAGAGTGGCCATCTGGTTAAGCTCGAGTGAAAGCTTGCACTGGAGTTAAGACAATTTAACTTTAAATCATGACATTCTTTACTTTTATACTGTCGACTAGTTTCAATATCATTCAATTTTGTTTCCAGTTTAGATTAGTTTATTTCCATTATTCCTATTCCGGCTTCAGATAGTGTTACGTGTAATGAAATTTTCCTCAAATCACTTTCAATTTGATCACGTTTCACGAATAAACATGAAATAGATTCAAGTTTTTGTAAAATAGTCTGAAAAATATTGTGATTGGATGATGAGGAAGGTGGTTGGCTGGTGACCGCTACGTGCATTGTGGAAGAGGACAGGCAACCGCATAACATGGTAAAATACCTTGCTGATGGTGTTGGGCATGGTATGTAAATGAGGTGGAAACTAAGGAGCCGACTGCTTGATACACCGGTGTAGATTGCACTTCCGGGACATTTGAAAGTCGCGTAGTTGCCTTTTTAGAAGCGCAGCTGTATTTGTCAGGCTGATCCTTTATAGATCCAGGAAACGCTGCGTCCTTGGTCCGCTTTGTGTTATTATTTGTACTCTGTTTGTAGGCTGAAATTGTCGAATATATAACGACGACGAAGCACATTCAATCAGATAATAGTTATGGTGGTTATGAACATGTATACACAGGTAAACAAATCGATTGCACACTGGCGGTCACGGATATCCACGAATTGTTGAACGTATTGTTTATTAATATCATTTGCCAAGACCGATGACAACACACAAACACAACGGAGACACGAGAATATCACAGCTAAGTATATCTTTGTTGCAGTTTGATTAATAGTTAAAAAAAACCCACACTTTGAAAAAAAAAAATTCCAATTTACTTACCCATTGTAATTTCATGCCAAAATACACAGCACTGTCCCCTATGGTATTACACGACTCACAAGGTATCGGGTTTTCTGGGGTGAGTACTGTGTTTTTAACATGTTTAAACTTTTAACTTTCAGTATGTTGCGAAAATATTTCCTTCTATATTATATAAATTCCGTTTCGTAAAGAAAATATTCAGTGAGTGTTTCAAACTTAATATCATTACTTATTTTACTTTTATATTTCTAAAGCAATACTAGATTATTGATGTAACCATTTTTTCTGGAGTAATTATCTATCGATTAATTAAGAAAATCTTCCAGAATGATACACACTATTTAATGTGTGTGTTGTATGTGTATTGTTCACTGTAATATGGACTTTTGATTGTAGTTTTAGAATAGAGATTCTATTAATATCGTGAATTGTTACTTATTAGTTATTTAGCATAACAATTAGAGCGAAAAACTGACTTCTGCCAAATAAAACAGTGTTTGTATAATTTAGTATATTACCTACCTAATTCGCAAAGCTTTTTTATGCTCCCCCAAAATTAATTTTGGGAGGAGCATAAAGTCGCCGCTTCGTCTGTCCGTGTGTCCGTCCGTCAGTGCACACTTTTTGTCCGGGCTATTTCTCAGCAACTAATGACCGGAATTCAATGAAACTTTATGGGAAGCTTCACTACCAAGAGGAGATGTGTATATTATCAGCGGGTTCTGGTCGGATGATTTTTCACAGAGTGATGGCCCTTTGAAATTTTCTTTAAAAAATTCTTGTCCCCCCAACTACTGTGCCCTCAAGACGTTTCCTTTTATCTGAATATATAGTGCAATATTGTGACAAAAAAACTTTGGGGAGCATCACCCGTCTCAGACGGTTTCTTGTTTTAATGATTATTCATACAAGTTGATACAATGTAATTATTCTCAATATGTTCCTTTTTAGCTCACCTGAGCACAACGTGCTCGCGGTGAGCTTTTGTGATCGCCTTTTGTCCGTCGTCCGTCGTCCGTTGTCCGTCGTCCGTTGTGCGGCGTCAACATTTGCCTTGTTAACTCGGAAGAGGCCACATTTATTGTCCAATCTTCATGAAATTTAGTCAGAAGGTTGGTCTCAATAATATCTTGGATGAGTTTGAAAATGGGTACATTTGCTTGAAAAACATGGCTGCCAAGGGGCGGGGCATTTTTCCTTATATGGCTATATATGGCTATAGTGAAATCTTGTTTACTCTCTAGAGGCCACATTTATTGTCTGATCTTCATGACACTTGGTCAGAAGATTCATCCCAATAATATCTTGGACGAGTTTGAAAATGATGCCATTTGGTTGAAAAGCATGGCCGCCAGGGGGCGGGGCATTTTTCCTTATATGGCTATAGGAAAACCTTGTTAACACTCTAGAGGCCACATTTATTTTCCGATCTTCATGAAACTTGCTCAGAAGATTTGTCCAAATGATATCTTGGATGAGTTAAAAAATGGTTACCTTTGCTTGAAAAACATGGCTGCCAAGGGACGGGGCACTTTTCTTTATATGGCTTTTAATGGCTATTTTAAAATCTTGTTAACACTCTAGAGGCCACATTTATTGTCCAATCTTCATGAAACTTGGTCAGAAGATTCATCTTAATAATATATTGGACAAGTCCGAAAATGATGCCGGTTGGTTGAACAACATGGCCGCCCGGGGGCGGGACATTTTTCCTTATATGGCTATAGTAAAACCTTGTTAACACTCTAGAGGCCACATTTATTTTCCGATCTTCATGAATCTTGGTCAGAAGGTTTGTCCCAATGATATCTTGGATGAGTTCGAAAATGGTTTTGGTTTCTTTAAAAACATGACCACCATGGGGCGGGGTATTTTTCCTTATATGGCTTTATATGGCTTTTGTAAAACCTTGTTAACACTCTAGAGGCCACATTTAATGTCCAATCTTCATGAAATATGGTCAGAAGATTTGTCTTATTGATATCTTGGATGAGTTCGAAAATGGTTACGTTTACTTGAAAAACATGGCTGCTAAGGGGCGGGGCATTTTTCCTTATATGGCTATATATGGCTATAGTAAAATCTTGTTAACCCTCTAGAGGCCACATTTATGGTCCGATCTTCATGAAACTCGGTCAGAAGATTAATCTCAATAATATCGTGGACGAGTTAAAAAATGAGGATGGTTTGTTGAA